>NC_136807.1:22041560-22196560 GCF_951216825.1 Electrona antarctica | reverse complement strand
GGGTGGGCAGAGGAGGACTAGAGGAAGCTGTCTGAGGAGGCGATATCGACTCCTGTAAGACAACCCACGTTGACTCATGTTACTACCACTTTATGTCACAGGGTGGAAACTGGCACGTCTTTGGTGTGTATGACTTATGTGACTAATCTTCAAGTTTTGGGGATGTCCAGTGCCAAGCCAAACACAGTAAACTAATGAATACATATGCGAACATTTACACTAGAATACCCCTCCACATCATGTTTTGCGGTTTTCACATTTTATTGCCTTTATTAATATGACAGGCACGCCCCAGCTCCTCTGTGCTGCCCCTCCCGCTGCCTCTATGCTCTTAAACTGATGCTGACTGTATATGTCCAAGCGTCTGCCTGTATGTCTGGTTATCTGTCTGTCTATCTGTCGCAGCCTTCTTTTATAACTATAAGCGCGCTGGGGTAAAAATGGCATAGAAAACAGTAACAAAAAAAGGGGGGGAAATACTTTAGGTATAAATAATGATACTAACAAATACATCTGTGTTATCATAACTTATCAGTACAGACAATGTGATTGGTGTTGTCAGTGGTGATGATACAATCAATAACATGGTTAATAATCCACTTTGGTGACAATAGACCTCTATAAATCACATCTGAAGTAGCAGGGACATATGAGATTACACTAGAGGTGACACGGAAACTAGGGCTTGTGTGGGTGTGTGCGTGAGTGTGATGGGAGAGAGAGGGAACAGACTGTAGTCACACACACTCACACGCACACATACGCAAATACACGTACTTACATGTACGTGCTGCTGGGTGGGCTGGCAGGGTGTTGTATACTGAGATACAGGGGTGTGCTGATATTGTACCTGCTTGTTGCATTGTGCGCTGTACCGTATCTAAACTACTAACCCTGCACAGTCAACTAATAAATAAACATGGACTACGCATATCCTAATCATGCTTTCTCCTTTTTTTGGTATTTGGTGATGCCAATTTGTGTATTTAAGAGTATTATGTCTGCATGAGCATGCACAGACTGCCTGAAAATTCCGTTTCTGTATGCAGAATAGGTACTGTACATTTCAAACGAAAGCACAACTCAATACAAAAACTGTTACTGTGGACAACACCACAAAGCATTACACTTGTTTATAATAGGGTCCACCATTTTCAATTCATCCGAACATTTAGAGACGTACAAATATACACTTCTATAAACAAAAACAGGAAATCATCATATAAGGAGGTAAAAAGGGGGGGGAAATAGGTGCCCTTTGAGAGCAATTTTGAAGGAGTCAAGGGATTCACATGTCTTAATGACTGTTAGGGCGTTCCACATTAGGGGAGAATTCATTTAGTCCCTTGAATCTGGGTTGCACATGGTTTGTTGAACTCCCTCTGGTGTTGTGGGTGTGGACTTGTCACTTCATTGATATTAAGGTCAAGGAAGTATTTAGACAGGTACATGGCATGGGTATCTTAGTGGTGTAGCGAATCTTGTGGACCAGACCCATTGCAAGATGCTGTACTCTGTCGTCAACCCTAGGCCCTTCCAGCCTGTCAAAATGGGCAGGGGTGAGGTGGGTTCAGGGATAGAGGCCAAATAGTAGTCTGACTGAGTTTGTTATGGGATGTCTGGAGCCTTGTTTTAAGGGCATAACCAATAAATCTGATAGGCGTCTGTGATCATGTCTGTGGGTTTGTGCATGAATGAAGGAGAGATAGAGCTGAATGTTGATTGGTGGAATGCAGTGGGACAGGAAAGTTCTCATTGTAATTCACTCCTACTTTGGCTATGCAGACGCAGTAGCTTAGTAGCAAGTCCTCTCAGCCAACCTTTAATTGACCTTCTGGCTTCTGGGGTGATGTGTGTGGACTGTGTGGATACTACAACACATCCAGTCCAGACATCCACTCACTCTTCTTCATCCTCATTCACTACAGAGGAGGCGTGGTGGGTTATGGGACCAGTTTCCATGCGTCCTAACTGAGACACCGTGTTCTTGCCTTGCAATCTGCAAAGCACGGAATGCAATTCGGTAGTGAGGGGTTAAGGTCTTGTGCAAATTGTCGTGACGTAGCGTATAGTCGGTGGGTGACCAGCCTGTCGATGGAATACTAAAAACGGAGGAAAAAGCGGAGTGGTGTGATAACTGTGATTATATTGTTTGAGGGGCTTGCCGACCGACAGCGACACAAAGCAAGCGTCCGTCGCAACACACCAATCAACGGAGCAACGACGCGCACACCCACTGCCCAGGAATCAGGAGGATACATTTTGCACTGTGATGATGATGATGAACCGAGCGGCTGTTGCGCAAGACGTGGCCGAGCCGCAGCAGAGGGACGCGGGGACGGGGAGGACTGCCCGTTTCCAGCGACCACACGGTAAGTGTCAAGTGAAGGTAGAGTCTTCATCCCATAGTCCGGAGGGACGGCCGCATTGCGATTGGCTATAGTACTCAGTTGTCGCCAGGGAGACAGACTGTCCATAATTTGAAATCGAGAGCGAGATACCGTTTATACCAGACGCAGACGGACGGTTGTGTTTTATAAAAAACTCTCTTAACGAAACTACATATTTAGCTATGGTTTAAATTTATATTTACGAGTAAGCTAGTTGTCAACTCCTAGAAAATCCTAGCTAGACGGCTAGACATTAACAGTGCCCCTCCGGACTATGGGATGTGTACTGAAGACTGAGGAGTGAGTGACACGCTGTGCCTGTACACAACCGTTCTTGAATCTTGTACTTATTTCATTTGTGTGTAGATTAAGAATACCAACATATTATCATACCCACAATGGTGTTACTGTGACTGCTGACTTTGACCTTGTCCAGTTTGACAAACAGGCGGCCCACAGTCCACAGAGCTCCCCAGGCTTGTCGTGTGTGTGTGTGTGTGTGTGTGTGAGAGAGAGAGAGAGAGGGAGAGGGAGAGGGAGAGGGAGAGGGAGAGGGTGAGTGTGAGTGTGAGTGTGAGTGTGAGTGTGAGTGTGAGTGTGTGTGTGTGTGTGTGTGTGTGTGCTTGTGCTTGTGCATTATGCATATTACGGGCCGGGGGACTTGGGCGATTTTGAACTCAACCCAGTGTGGTGCTGCAAAGATCAAAGCCCATGCCCCATGTGTGGCATTCACACACATGATGTGGGATGAGTGCAATATAATATCTCTCTTTCTTTGTGTGTCGACCTATTTATCAATCTGACTGTCACTCTGTCTCAAGTGTCCATCTCGCAAGTCCTTGTTGTTGGCTGCAACAGCTTTCTGAAGTTGGGGTATCGGGTGTCATTTGGGGAGGAAGCAAACGGCAACACTGCACGGTGTTTCTGTAGTGGACTGTGTGTGGGGCAGAAAGAGTGTGCGAAGCGAACGCCCTCCTTGTGTCACACACGTCCCGGTGTCTGTCGTCCGTGTGTGCGGGCAAAAGAATGGAGCAAAATAAGAGACCGTCGGCACCGGTCTGGGGACCTGTCTGGCTGCGAATCCGGTGTGAGAGCACAGGTGAGGTGGCAATATCTGGATGGATTTGAGCGTCGTACAAGCCACAATAGCGGCCACATTGCATGAAATCCAGCATGACAGAGTGAGACTTGACTCATTATAATGCTTGCATTAAACCCGTCAAACTTTTTAATTTCAAAGACCCCCCCCCCCCCCATAAGCATAACTCTGTGCACAAATGGGGGGGGGGGGGGGGGGGGGAGGGGGGGGGGGGGGGGGTCCGGTCTGGTTCCATTTGTAGGCCTGCACTCTGTGTGTTACAGACATGAGTGTGTAGATTCAGATTTAGGGTTTTCTATACTACCCTTTCTCGCTCCCCTTGTGTTGCATGTAGCTACTGTATGTGGTCCATGTGATAATGATTCCCACAGATTGCTTTATTATTTATAATCCACCATAGGGGAAATGTGTCCTCTGCATTTGCCACAGTACAGCAGCCAGGCACTAACTCCAGTTCTAATGGCAGCATCTTTAGCATGCATGCCAGACAGGCACAGGGAGAACATGTAATGGGACCTGGGACCTTCTTGTTGTGATGCAACACTGCTCCACAGGTATCCCTCAGAAAAGAGATCTTGTATCTCAATGGGACTTCACCTATAAATATCTAGGTCATCAACAACAACGATAGTGAATCCCCTATGTATACTGTATTAATTTATTTTCTTTGTGACCACCGCGCTCTGACTCATGGTGCGTTACCCGTTCAAATCATGCAATGGAAATAACGGTGATGGGTCGCACACACACCAAGAACTGCTTTAGTTTTTATTCTTGCATAGTGAATAATAGACAAACGTTTCGACTATCCACTGATGAAGGCTGGATGTGTTCTTGGTGTGTGCGACCCATCACCGTTATTTCCATTATACTATATCAATTTAAAACAATGGCATTCCTTGGGATTGTTCTTGATAAGGAACTCCATTAAGATTCATGGGTCAACTGGAGTGGGCTTCCTATGCCGTCCTGCCTTTCCGGTTGAAAAGCTTGTACTGTGGACTGCACACAATGAGGTTGTCGAACTTGTCACCGACCTGTGATGACCATGAGTGACAGCTTGCCTGTCAAATTGGAAACGTCTAATCCTGAGCCGGAGTTCTGGTATGTCGACAGACACATACATGCATAAGTGAACGCTCCTCCCCCTTTTCACTGTCTGAAAAAGTTCTAAATCACATACTCACACACACTCACCTACCTGGGCGACACTTTTTGTTTCGCTCTCGTGTTCAATCTGTCACAGACATACTCACACCACACAGACCAACCCCCTCACACACGAGTGCAGTTCTTCCAGCCATGTCCAAGAATGAAACGCAACTGACTCAGAATCCCCTACAAAAGATCTGGGTTCCATGGATGAACAGCAAGCTGAGTCGACGGAGAGGCTGTGAGTATTAATACAGATATGCACACACAGACACACATCTGACATGTTGATACTTGTAATACAGTATATGTCATTTTGATTTGGATGCGTTTGAATGTAGGGCAGTTTAGTTTCACACCGTTTTGGGGCCTGTTTGCTCAAGTGTGAGGTTTTTGAAACTGTTACGTGGAAGTGGGAACACAGTGTCCCTTAGTGTAGGGGACCTGAGGGTCATTCACCCCAGAGGTCAAGGCTGTGACCGTGTCTGTCTTTGCATTGGAGTGTATGTGTGTGCATGTGTTGTGCTCTAATAGTAAGTGATATAAATTTGATTTATCTTGCTTTCATCAACGGCAGAATCAAATGCAAATTTCTTTCTTTTTTGTTGATCTCTCAATCTCTCCCTTTTTGCCTGTGTCTGTTTCAGCATCTGTGCCACAGTTTACTAACTCCCCGACCATGATAGTAATGGTGGGTCTCCCAGCCCGGGGAAAGACCTATATTTCCAAGAAGCTTACAAGATATCTCAACTGGATTGGAGTTCCTACTAGAGGTTGGCCTACAGTGCACTTGGAACTTCTCAGACACACAGTGAAACTCAAGCAAAAAATCAAATACATTTATTTTCAGGGGTCACTTTACAATAAGACTTCATCATATGCTTTTCTGATGTCACTTCCTCTTCCTGTGATAGTATTCAATGTTGGGCAGTACAGGAGAGATGCCACACGTATCTACAACAACTATGAGTTCTTCAGTGCAGACAACGAAGAGGCCATGAAAATACGGAAGTATGGAGAAATCACACAGTTTATTTTGAATACATTTCTGACTATGACATGTTGGCAGGCTGTAGGGTTATGGTTCGGGTTAATTTTATTCAAATGTAGGCCATACATGTAGGCCGTAAACATTTGAGTATGAAGCAATCAAAAGTTACAGTAGTCTTTGGGGAATTAACTGAACCAACAATGTGTTGTTGGAGGGAAACCAAGTAAAACTGCATGTTAAAACGTATGCATTATTTTACAGGGCTTGTGCCATCACTGCCCTACAAGATGTGTGTGCCTACTTTACCAGAGGGCAAGGCCAGGTGGCGGTGAGTAAAACAGACACCTTATTATCTCATTCGCCGCCGACACCGCCATCTGGTGGCTGAATCAATACTTGTAGATTGATCCAAAACGCAGCCTGGAAAAAGAATCCGAGATATTAGGATTCTAAAAACTCCGTTCCCATAGACAGCATAAGCCAGTGGACTTTTCATTTCCATTTTTCCCCCGTATTTTTCATCGCACCAGAACATGAGTGTTAAGAGCGCATACAGAACAGTGTTGTGAAGCATAATCAATTTATACATTTTATATTAAAAAAGTAGTCCAAAGACGATCTCTGCATCGAGAGCCCAATAGGTAAAGGCGTCAAGCAAGTGTAACATTTAGTACATAAACGACCCACGAAGCACCACTTATTTTCTTTTTTTCTGAGTAACATTTAGTAATTCTCATTTGTAAGAAATCTCCTTGTCTAAGGAATAGCTTCATTAAGTACAATAGCACAATACAATCATGTGCTATCTATCATATTGGTGTGAAATAAGCATGTCTATCATTTTTTGTTCTTACACATTTGGGAAACATTGTGTATGGTAATCTTAATTGAGAAGAAATCATATATTATCATATCTCTTATTCTGTCCCCTAATTAGGTGTTTGATGCCACTAATACTACATCAGAACGTAGAGAGCTTATCCTCAGCTTTGCCCAAGGAAACGGATACAAGGTCAGTGTGTGTGCATGTGTGCATGTGTGTGCGTTGTGCGCTCTTTGACCTGTTGTTTTTAGAAGTTGAAAGCGGAGAGTGAAATTACTGTAAAAAGTATCATAATGCAAATGTAATTTCCTCATAATTTTGTCATTTTCGAATCATTTTGTCTCCCCTCATTCATTCATTCATCCTTCCTCTCCTGCCTCTGCAGGTGTTCTTTGTTGAATCAATATGTGACGATCCTGAAATCATTGCTGAGAATATAAAAGTAAGTGTTCATCTGTGCATGCATGTGTGTTCATGCATGTGCCCATGCGCACAGGCGTGCGTGTTTGTGAACATACTGTTTGTGTCCAAGACCTGGTTCCAAGATCGCTGCATGACATCTATTTTTAAGCAAGATCTGCTTGAGAGCAAAATCTGATATTACCAAGTCACGTGTACCGGGAGATTATTTATTTTTTGGCCCAGAGCCAAGTAGACTGACTGGACATATGGTGACTTGATGAGCTGACCTCATATTCCTTTCCGTCCGTCTGTCTGTCTGTCTGTCTGTCTGTCTGTCTGTCTGTCTGTCTGTCTGTCTGTCTGTCTGTCTGTCTGTCTGTCTGTCTGTCTGTCTGTCTGTCTGTCTGTCTGTCTGTCTGTCTGTCTGTCTGTCTGTCTGTCTGTCTGTCTGTCTGTCTGTCTGTCTGTCTGTGTCTGTTCCCATAGCAAGTGAAGCTGAGCAGTCCAGACTATGTGGACTGTGACAAGGAAGAAGCAGTGACTGACTTCCTGAAGCGGATTGAATGTTACAAGGTCAACTATGTCCCGCTAGATGATGACAAGGACAGGTATGATCCGATGGCTATGGATCAGAAGACTACTGTAAATGAGATGAGATTTAGTAAATGAGATTAGTGTAGATTAATTTAGACCAGATGAGAAGAGTAGGTATAAAGAATAACATAATCATAACACATAATTAACATGGGACCACCATTCTGGTTGCAGCCCTCAGAAAATCCAACAAATTAATTGCTAGTTTCTGTATATCATTGTCGGGTGTAAACCGAAAACATGTCCAAAACAAATACTTTCAGGAAACATATTCCAGTATTCCAATGTATCCGTCATAAGCATTTGTTAATGCTTTTCATTGGTTAAATATTTATATAACCAGCAGACTTAACCGAACACGTAACACTGTAGTGTAGCAAGAGGAAGTTAATTTACGAAAAAAAAGTTGAAATATGGGGATACTGCCTGACAGCAACGATGTGATACATATATCTATATATATATTTGTCCTGTGTTAACTCCTCCACACTCTCTTCTTTTCTCCATGCAGGAACTTGTCCTACATCAAGATCTTCAACGTGGGCAGTAGATATCTGGTGAACCGGGTTCAGGACCACATCCAGAGCAGGATCGTCTACTATCTGATGAACATCCATGTGACGCCACGCTCCATCTACCTGAGCCGACATGGAGAGAGTGAACTCAACGTCATAGGCCGTATCGGGGGAGACTCTGGTCTGTCACCTGGCGGACACAAGGTCAGAAGTGTGTGTGTGTGTGTGTGTGTGTGTGTGTGTGTGTGTGTGTGTGTGTGTGTGTGTGTGTGTGTGTGTGTGTGTGTGTGTGTGTGTGTGTGTGTGTGTGTGTGTGTGTGTGTGTGTGTGTGTGTGTGTGTGTGTGTGTGTGTGTGTGAATTTACCCACTGAGCAGTTTTTTGTCTAATATACGTATAAATGGCCGGTTATAAATGAAAGTTTTTATTAGAAGTTGAAACAACGTTGTTTCAACATCTATATATAGAATGTATATATATAGACATTTAAAAAAAACTGATAATCAACATCTAGGCTAAGCTTAGACCGCTAAAAACTTTCATTTTTAGACCAATTATAACCCATTTTTAGACATCTAATAGACGACTATTGCTCAGTGGGTAAGTTATATT
The DNA here is from genome assembly GCF_951216825.1 of Electrona antarctica. NCBI lineage: Eukaryota > Metazoa > Chordata > Actinopteri > Myctophiformes > Myctophidae > Electrona > Electrona antarctica. The sequence goes on along the minus strand of NC_136807.1, from coordinate 22,187,983 downwards.
CAGGTATTACTAATAATAATGTTTGTACTGATATTTGTCTCAAACTTGAACTAATCTGATTTGAGAGCATGTGTTGACACCTGAAGAGTTTCTCCGTGTCTGGTTAACAGCCAGCCGTTCTATCCTTACTTTGTTGCACCGTGGTCTCAACAGAAATAAATGATTGTTCTCCTTTTGGCAGTGGCACACAGAATAAGATAATTGCCACGTGTCGCACTGCAGCACAAAAGCCCAGCAAAAGTATTATAGTAGTAGTATTATAGTAATTTACTAATTTCCATCACAGTTCAGGTGAGTGCGAATAGAAGGCAACAAAGTGCAGGCTGTATTACCCTACACTCACCGGCAGCGACTGTATTGTCTATTATGTCGCCAAGTTGCTGTGTAGCTGTCTCTCGTGAACATGCTGTAAACTAAAGCTGGGTTTACATTGTACTTGCATTGGTGTCACATACTGAAAATAGTGTCATGATGCAACGCATTGTGATCATCTATGTTTGGTGCATGACATGGCATGGCATTTAAACTGGAAACTGTTAAAATAGTGATTCATTTTGTCTACATTAATTTCTGTAATTAAACTCATCGGGGATACCAACAAGTGCCTACATGCCTGGATATAGCTATGTACCTTTGTGTCATATTTGATGTGTATAGTACAGTATGTCTCTTCTTCTCTCAGTATGCCAATGCACTGGGTACTTACATGTATAGTACAGTATGTCTCTTCTTCTCTCAGTATGCCAATGCACTGGGTACTTACATGTATAGTACTGTATGTCTCTTCTTCTCTCAGTATGCCAATGCACTGGGTACTTACATGTATAGTACAGTATGTCTCTTCTTCTCTCAGTATGCCAATGCACTGGGTACTTACATGTATAGTACTGTATGTCTCTTCTTCTCTCAGTATGCCAATGCACTGGGTTCTTACATGCGTGGCCAGAACATCCCGGACCTGAAGGTGTGGACCAGCCATATGAAAAGGACCATTCAGACGGCAGAGGGCCTTGGGGTCCAGTATGAGCAGTGGAAGGCCCTTAATGAGATAGATGCTGTGAGTGCTACAGTAACATGTGTATTATCATTCATATACGTTTTGTGACTTTTGTCTATAGAAAGTCAAGTTATGAAAATGTTGGGGGGCCATTTATTGTAAATGGCTTAGTAGTGTACGTAAGTGTACACATTAGCGTTCCATGATTTCTCTCAGGACTTTCCCCTGGAACACTGTTTTTATGGGTTGCGAGTACATATTTTTCCGTTTCCTACATTTAAAAAGGTATATGGGTATATATATAGGTATAATATACCTGTATATTTTCAAAATATTAAAAAAAGACACAAAAAATCACACGACTTTTCAATAATTAGATACAATTCCAACATTTGGGGGGGTCGCGGCCTGAAAAGGTTGAGAACCACTGGTGTAGGACATGTTTGAGCACAACCTGCAGTGCACATAATTTTTATTTTGCCATAATTGTGTGATATGTGTCCAGAGTTATTAAATGTGAGAGAGACATTATTCAGCTCTCCTCTGCTCTTTCAGGGGGTCTGCGAAGAGATGATGTACGAGGAGATCCAACAGAATTACCCAGAGGAGTTTGCATTGAGAGACCAAGACAAGTACCGTTACCGATATCCCAAGGGAGAGGTGAAGAAACGCATACTCACAGAACAAGAGTGCTGCTATAAACGGTGCTTTTCCAGTAGGGCTGTAACAGAGATTTGTTAGAATTTGACAGTGTGTGTACTGTGTTAGGCATGTAACGATACACTCAACTCACGATACGATATGTATTTACAACATAATTATTTTCCAGACAAATGACCAAAATCAATTTTTATTTAACTACATTGCAAAAGTAGCATTACTTTTCATGTAAAATTACTTAATTTCTGTGCAACAACTGTAAACATGCTTTCATGTTTAAACCTAGCTCGAGTTTCTTCTTTTCTTTTCTAGGATAGATGTAGACCTATTTGACAGTGCAGAAACATAATTGCCTTCTTTGATGTATTAATGAGCATCAATAACGACACATACAGCTCCCCTCTGCAGGCCTCTACTACTGAAAGTGACTGCATGGAGTCTCTCATTTCTCTCCAAAAGCACGTGAATATGATGGAATATGATTACAGCTCACATTTCATATCACACACTAGCCCCCCTAAAGAAAATCGATAATAATTTGTAATAATTCGATACATATCGTCGGGATATAATATCGATATACGATATATCGTTACATGCCTAGTGTGTGTGCCTGACTGCCTGTATGTGTACTGTGCATATGTTTCCAATGCTATGTGTACAGTATGTGTTGACTCTGTGTATGTGCCCCAGTCGTACGAAGACCTGGTCCAACGCCTGGAGCCAGTCATCATGGAACTGGAAAGACAGGAGAATGTTTTAGTCATCTGTCATCAGGCTGTCATGCGATGTCTGCTTGCATACTTCCTGGACAAGAGCGCTGGTGAGACGGATTATACATCTCAAGTGTCATCGTGTTTCACATTCTTTTTTATTTTAATTAAAGAAATTGAGACCCAAATTACAATTTGGGTCGAGATTTGTCATGTGTAACCATTTAAAGAGCTTTGATGTGAGTTAGGCGACATTCCTACAGTATGTAAAGTACAAAGATTGAAGGATTAAACTCGGTGGCATCAGTAGTTCAGTAGATAGAGCATAGGATAGAATAGATAGAATAGGTTTTTCACACTTTTGGAGTATATCCAGGGTCATAATCGAAGATTTCATGTGTGCATTTTGTATATCAAAAGTCTCAAAGTCCAATCTTTATACAGTCTTCAGGGAGAAGGGATTTTCATCTGAACGTGTTGCTGACTGATTCAGCGACCGACCCACCCCCTCCACCCTCATCACTGTGATTGGCTGAGACACAGCCAGCTCCTGTTTCACTGGGAAATGGATTGATTGATTGAAATATTTATTAACAGTTTGCAGAATTACAGTACATTTCAAGCACAAACTCAATACAAAGACTGTTAACTGTGAGTGGACGACCCAATTAAGCATTACACTTGTTTACAAGAGGGTCCACCATGTTCAATTCATCAAAACATTTAGAGACGTACAAATACACACTTATATATAGACAAAGAACAGAACAGGAATTCATCATAAAGGAGGGAAAAAGGGAAAAGAAACATATACAGTGAGGGAAAAGGGGGGCGGTGGGGGGGATTCAGATTTTACGGGGGCCAGTTTCGAATTGCAGCCGTCCATAGGTGCCCTTTGAGAGCGGTTTTGAAGGAGTCAAGGGATTCACATGTCTTAATGACTGTTGGTAGGGCGTTCCACATTTTGGTGGCATAGGAGCGAAAATAATTTAGTCCCTTGTTTGTGCCGAATCTGGGTTGTACATGGTTCGTTGCACTCCCTCTGGTGTTGTGGGTGTGGACTTCGTTAACATTAAGGAAGTATCTAGACAGGTACATTGGTATCTTGGTGGTGTATCAAATCTTGTGGACCAGACCCATTGCAAGATGCTGTACTCTGTCGTCGACCCTAAGCCATTCCAGCCTGTCAAAGTGGGCAGGGGTGAGGTGGGTTTCGGGGGGTGAGGCCAAGTAGGAGCCTGACAAGTTTGTTTTGGGAAGTCTGGAGCCTAGTATTAAGGGCCTTTGAGGTGCTGTGGTACCAGGAGGTGCATGCATAGTCAAAGAAACCTTGTACGAGGGCTCCTGTTAAGGTCTTCAAGGTGTTTTTGTTGACCAGTGAGGAGATCATGTAAAGGAATCTTGTTCTTTGGTTGACTTTTTTGATTACGTTGGTGGCCATTTTATCACCGGAAAGATTAGCCTCCAGGATGGAACCTAGGTAGGTAATTTCATCTTTACGTGTGATAACATAACCCACTCTAACCAAGAAGCCATTTGCCTTGCTGAGATTACTATTAGATCCAAAGAGAATGGATTCAGTTTTTCCCAGGTGTAAAGACAGTTTGTTATCAGCGAGCCAGGTGCAGATTCTACCGAGTTCAGAGCTGAGGGCCTTTTCAACCTGCAGTTTGTTCCTGTCCGAGACTAGCAGTGCCGAGTCATCTGCGAACAGGAACAAGTTGCAGTCGTTAACATATATTAAGAACAGTAAAGGCCCTAGTATGCTTCCTTGTGGAACGCCACAGCTCACTGGGAGAGGCGGGGACAGTGTTCCATTCACCTCCACCATCTGTTCTCTCCCCTCCAGGTAGGATTGCATCCAGCTCACTGATGTGCTAAATACATCAAGATATGGTCACAAAAGCCATTTAAGCTGGTCTTTAATTATTCCCCCAGTGCACTCATCTGAGCAGCACACTGCTGGTTCAAATGGAGTAAAGTAATGTCCCTTTAGGGATCAGTAAATACTAAATACCCATTACCCTTTGTTTTATTGGATGTGGGCCGTTTATTCTCTAAGAAGGAAAATACTTGTCTAAAGTGGATGGGGCCTGTAACCTCTGATTCACATCTTGTTGGCCATGATTTTGAAACGGTGAACGCTCTCTGGGCTCGATCTTGCGGCAGGGGCCCTTTTTCCCTTAATTTGGGGATTTAGTATTGTGTGAGAGGAGTTCCCGCTTTAAACTGGCTATATCTTATGCCACCACCTAAATCCTTAAAACACCTCCGCTACCCATTACATTATGCAGGTGTGGTTTGGGCCCCACTGACCATTCACTCATTCAAACCTTTATTTATTCTCGAAAGACATTGAGGTCACCCTCATTTGCAGTGTTGTTCAGACTATACTGAGAATTGCACATCAAGGTTATTATAGTTTTCCATTTTTCTTTATTTTTTTTCTCGTTTTGACTTTTAGTCTAGAATGCCTGCTAAAATCTACAGAAGTGACCTGTTATATTGAAATTACATAACGCTAATACTCAGATGAATCTATTAAACATTAATAACAACATGCTTATATACCGAATTATGAAGATTAGTAATATTTATGATTCAAAGTTATGTCCAGCATTATAGAATGCAACTCTTATTTTCTCTGTGTCTCCCTATGCTGCAGATGAGTTGCCCTACCTGAAGTGTCCTCTGCACACAGTATTGAAACTCACCCCAGTCGCATACGGTCAGTCTCATTACCTTCTATTTCTGCCACTTTGTCTATTTATTTTTTATGTAACTCATGATTAGAGCATTGGTTCCAGGGGGTCCCCAGCTGAATGATTGATATCTAGTTAAGAACCAAATGGACCCTTATAGATCTGTAACGACAAGAGTGTGAAAATAAAATGGGGAAACATTTGTTCACACTCGGTTAAATTAACAGAGGAGTTTCAGTCTAGATTCCGGTCCCAAAGATAGAAAGCGTATCGTCCTTGGCCTAACTGGGGGTCTTTGAAATTAAAGGATTGCTACATGGCAGATCTGTTGGTTTTCATGTCCTCTCCCTTGTTCTCTCACAGGTTGTAAAGTAGAGTCAGTCTTCCTTCATGTCGAAGCTGTGAACACTCACAGGGACAAACCAGAAGTGAGTGATACTTCTAACCAATGTTATGTACTGAGAATTAATCATTTGGCACATAGAATATCGGGTCTTCTCATTTTACAGCAGACCAGTATGAAACTAGAAAAAGTGCCCTTCCGGGCACAGGTCTCCACCAGGAGGATAGGAGTGTGTGTGATGTTTGGCAAAATGTTTAGGAGTAATGTTTAGGAGCCTTTGATGGCAATTAGATGATTTGAGGCATTTTGTTCCAAAAATGTGTTTTGCAAAAATCAACCTGTTGGTGGCGCTATAACAGGCCAATGTGAAAAGGGTGGGATATATTCCTCAGCCTAGTAAGAAAATGTGTGAAAGATTTCACGTAAATTGTATGCTGCGTTCATGATTTGAGGCTTTTGTTCAAAACGGGGCAATCTTGCAAACTGTGAAAGCCAATTATAGCCAATTAGGATGGAATATGAAATATCGGACAGATCCGACTTGAGCACATGACCATAGAGATACTGTGTAACGATTTGTGAGATTTGTGGACAGAATCTGGAGGAGTAATATCAAAAAAGGTGTTTTACAAAAGTCAGCCTCCTGGTGGCGCTATAAAAGGCAGATGCGGAAATTGCAGGTCAAAGGTTTGTCCTTGGCCACTAGGGAGTGTGCATGCAACGTTTCACGCAGATCGGTGCAGTTCTAGGTAAAAATGTGAAAAGCTGCCTCATGGTGGCGCTATAACAGGCCGTTCTGGAAAATGCGGGGCAGAGGTTCATCGTTGCCATCCAGGGAGTGTGTGTGCAAAGTTTGGCATCGACCGGGTTAACGGTGCCGGAGATTAGCTGGTAACGGACGGACGGAAGGACGGACACACACACGGACGGACGGACACACACACGGACGGAGTGCAAAACATACTCTCTCCCCATGCCTTCGGCCTGGTGGAGACAATGAAATGGTTGCACAAGTTGAGCTGTGCCTTTCTCACTGGTGCGGCAGTCAAGTTACAGAGAGCAGAGAAGGACACGCACACAGGAATAAAGAGATCAGACTATAGGACGATAGTCCTATAGTCGATTTACAGACCCGAATCTTTTAATTAAGACTTTTTATATGCAACCAAGACCTATAGTCTGATGTCTTTATTCCTGTGCACACCGTGTACAGTGTGCCAGAAGTTAATGCTGTGGACTAATAATGTCCTTTCACTTTGACTCTTACTGTGTTTTCTTACACTTACCAATAAACTTGATCACACACATGTACATGCGCACACACACACACACACACACACACACACACACACACACACACACACACTAGTCACCACTGTTTTTGTCTGCCTTTCAGAATGTGGATATTGACAGAGACCCAGTGGAGGCGCTAGAAACGGTTCCTGACCACATCTAGTTCTTTTCTTGGAAGGTTTAAAAACAAAAAATATATATTCAATGTAATAAGCATAGCCACTGCTGTGACTGTTGTAAAATTCTTAACCTGGTTTGTGAAAAAAGGAAAACATGACATTTCTCAGATGGCAGGCTATTTCATTTATAATGCACTTTATATTGCTGGGCCCTACAGTGGCTGTTATATGATTATGACAAATAAGGTTCCTTTTTTTTATGACACATGAACCTCTGTGGCTGAACACTGGCCAAACTACCTGAATATCTACCTGGATACTCTTGAATGTGCCCTCCTTTATACATATAATCCGACGTCTTCCTCCTTTTACCCTGTACTTCACATTCACATTGATTTAATCAATGCAGCTCACTAGTCATGCCATATCAAACTGTGTAATGAGCCAACATACAGTAGTTGCTTGCTTACTTACTTACTAACTTACAGTTGTTGCATTCCAAGAGTACCCAAAAGGTAGAATCTGGCCAGAAGTTGAAAGTAGGTGTTTTTTGTTTTTGTTCTTCAGTGGAGTCAACCTGGAGTTGACATGGGAACACACTGCCATATTATGGTGTCATAATATACTGTTGTCATAGGAGTGAACCGGTACACAACAGAGTACTCTGTGGCCCCTTTTCCACCAAAATAACTTTGGTTCTAGAATTGGTTCCGTTCTACATTCTTGGAACATTGGTGCTTTCACGGAACCGGCCGTCATTTGTTTGGTTCCAGTCCTGAATCAACTTTTAGGGTTCTGAACAACTTATTTTCAGTGGAAACACTCTGAACTGGTTCAATATTAGGCGGGGGAAAAAATAACTGAACGGTTCAACCCCAGTGGAAAAGGGGCCTGTCTGTACTCTGCATTTTAATGGGAAATAAACCCTAAGCCACTTTTGTGTCAATTCTGAGAGATTGCTGCCATCTAAAGCAGAGGTTCCCAACCACTGGTACTAGTACCACTGGTGGTACTTGAGCCCCCCTCCGGTGGTACACAGAGGAGTGAGTTGCCCAAAAAAGACAAAAGTGGAATGAAATATTTATATTACTACAGGTAGTTCTTCTGACCAAGCAATTGGTTGAAATAGGCTATCCAGCCATGCTGAAATGAGCATGACAGCACACCTAGCCATTAATAGAATGTTTGAGAACGGATTAATCACATTAGAAATATCAGCAGTTGTGCCGATTAGACAGGGTTTTGTCAGAGCAGCAGCATAATTGGCTTAGGAATGGAACAAAAAGGGCAGGTATATGCTCCTGCATTTTAACATATATTATAGTGGTACTTGGAGAGCCAAATATATTGTGAGGTGGTACTTCAGTATAACAAGTTAGGGAACCACTGATCTAAAGGTTAGCAATACTGACTACTGTTGTGATCACATTGTAGCTCAACCTAAACCTAGCCCTTTGATGGTTTTAAACCTAGCCCTTTGATAGTTCAGCTCAACCTAGCCCTTTGATGGTTCAGCTCAACCTAGCCCTTTGATGGTTCAGCTCAACCTAGCCCTTTGATGGTTTTAAACCTAGCCCTTTGATAGTTCAGCTCAACCTAGCCCTTTGATGGTTCAGCTCAACCTAGCCCTTTGATGGTTCAGCTCAACCTAGCCCTTAGATGGTTCAGCTCAACCTAGCCCTTTGATGGTTCATCTCAACCTAGCCCTTTGATGGTTCAGCTCAACCTAGCCCTTTGATGGTTCAGCTCAACCTAGCCCTTTGATGGTTTTAAAGCTCAACCTAGCCCTTTGATGGTTTTAAAGCTCAACCTAGCCCTTTGATGGTTCAGCTCAACCTAGCCCTTTGATGGTTCAACCTAGCCCTTTGATGGTTTTTAAACTTTAGATGGCAGCAAACCCACGTAATTGCCAGGCCCTTTTGTTTAGTTCACCTTTAAAGACCTATAGTCCAACCACCTTTAAAAGACCTACAGTCCTTTTGGGCAAACTGATAAGGGACAGTTTACACCATAACTGCCCCATACCACTATGTGCCTCAATTATGATTATGTTATGGTATCAGAATAGAAACTATGCAGCCTGCAGACATGCATGCACACACACAATGTACACGCACATACACACTTGAGGATGAAGCCTAATGCACAAAATGTATAATGACACGTGTTTTTACCTCGTATGGATTACGACCTAAAGGGAATCTGTTACCTATGTGATGCTGTGATACAACCTTTAAATATTTTCTAAAGATTATTTTTGGGGGACATTTGTTTTTTATTTAGATAAGAGTAATATAATAATAGTAGCGAGACAGGAAACCTAGAGTGAGGAGAGACATGCAAGACATGGTAGTTGGATTCGAACCTGGGCCCTCAGGACTCATTGGGAGAATATGGTTAGTGCACTAACTGGCACCAGGCACCACAGATTAGTTTTTTTTTTTAAATAATATTCTTAAACAATTTGAAAGGATATGTCTTCATATTTCATATTTAATAGGATAATTGTATAACAGAATGTTGGTGAATAATAGTATGTACTGAATTATAGTTTGTAGAATTCTGTAGTCCTCAATCTAGTGTAGTTTCTTACTTGCCATCCTTCAGGTCTGGGTCCCACAGGTGCTACTTATATGGGATTCCTTAACATTTTACATTTAGAAAGGTGTACATTTGTCATTGAAATTATTGCTAGCCAGAGCATTAATTAATGCCATGTAGCCAATCACACAATGAAGCCAGTATTACATTGGTTTTAATAGACGCTGGTGTCTATCTAGCAATGCCAGCAAGCCACTAGCTTCCCCTGAGTTGCTTATAGGAATGGTTAACCATTCCTCTCCAATATGACGATGTGAAAGACTGGTAAACAAAAGCTTTAAAAAATGTCAGATTATATTTATTAAAAAAAACCCATCACATTCAGTTATATAACAGTAGTGACACATTGTCAAATTGTTTCTGCATGTGATCAACTCATCAAATTGTAACAGGTGTACAGACTTAACGCTATTGTAACTGTCTTATGTGTGTGACTGTTTTATAGTAAGCTCTGTAGTCTGTGGCTACTAGCATTTCAAAAGTGTAAAAAAGAGAAAGACAAACTAAGAAGGCAATCATTGGTGTAAAAATATATAACACTGTCATCGAAGTCTGGGCAATAAATGTTAAATCGATAACTTTTCCGTCCGTTTGAATTATTTACATACATATTTACATTACTTTTGAGTCTCCTGAAGTAATCTGAATGTAATGTGTAGTAGGTCTATGTGTAAGTGTAACAAGAAGTGAATATAGTATAGCATAACATAGTATAGTATAACACAAATACAAAGAACTCATGAAAAAACAAATGGCAACATAAATAATACAACAATGGATGCACAACTGTAACAATAAAGAACACCTTGAACCTTGATAAACATTTAAACGATTCAGAATCACTTCAAAAATCAGTCATCAGGAGCAGGTTGATTGCCTCAACCAACACTGTCTCCTTGAAGACAGGGTACATCATCAGCATCTTCCTCTGCTTCACAGCTGTAATCATCCTGACCTACAGTACACAAAACAGACGTATGTGACACATCTAGTAGAGAATGACAATATAGAGACGTCTAGAGAGATGACATCAAATGATGCGGGAAACACGTCATTTCACAAAACCTCTTTGTGTTTGTCATGAAGGCCCCTCGACGTGCGATTCATGATTTGTGGCATTTTTTGCTAAACAGGGTTGTGTAAAACCAAAATGTCTGAGGCTGCGTACACACCTAAAGAACAAATGTTTGGTCCGTGTGCGATGCCTGATTGCTATTTGATTGCTGCTCCAATTCATTTTCAATGGGAGTCACGTCGTTTGATCGGACAAACCTGTCCGATGTGGGGGCGGAGGGCACAACAAACACATCGGACACCTTGTAGTCAAAACAGCCAACGAACAGGGTGGGACTTCAGATCGGACAGAAGGGTGGTTTTTAACCGCCAACTAATAGGAGAGAACTTCCGTTCTTGACAGCACTGGGTGGGGTTTAGGCTGTAGTCTTCTGAGTTACGTGACACAGACTATTATATCGCTTGTTTGTATGTCTTCTTTTGGCTACGGCCGTGCGTAACTTGGAGAGTCCAAGTTGCGCACGGCTGTATCCAGTGAGTGAGTCCAGTCTGGTACTAAGTTCTATTCTATATACAGAAATACAGGACGATAGCCAAAATAGCCGTCGGGCCTCGGCAGTTGTGAGGCTGCATTAATAATTAGTTCTAAAAGCATGTCTTTTTTACAGGGATCACTATTGATTTTAATAGTAGACGCATATATGTCTATGAGTAGCCTAGAGTAGAAATGTAATGGCAGCGTACGAGGTTCACATGCGCAAATATAACAGATGTACAAGTTATCGACACGAATGGTACTTACGGTATGGTACACGATGTAAGCTTGTAGATCTGTTTATTTTAAGCATGCGCCACCGCCACCACGCAAAGTTATGACGCGCGCACATGTGGGGGGAGAGACCCGATATATTTTAATATTTTATAGCTCTATGGGAGAGACGCAGACAGAGAAATATTTAAAATCATCCTGTCTCGCTCTAGCGCACAGCCGCACGCATAAAGAGCCAATGGAGCAAATGTTAAATAAGCTACACAGGTGGTCCTAAATGATTAATTGATTACATCACTATAGCAAAAGACGTGATATAGGTCAACTCAACTGCAGCGGAGCTGTTCTGACTTGAAGCTTAACTGACCAGCACGGCTTCAAGTTTAAACCATAAGATGACATGGAAATGCCCGTCGATTTGATGCGCAGAAATAACATGGGCCTATATCGAATCAGGTTAAGGTGCACACATGGAAGAAAAGTCCCTTTTATCGGGATTCGGGGATACTTTGTTGTAGGCTATACGTCTCCGGTGAATTGTATGCACCAGCAGCAAGCACATTATTGTTCAAACACCTGCTCCTCTGTTCATCTGTTGTCTTATTTGGCTAATAAAATAATTATTAAGAATTAATGCAATTTCAAGTTGTTGCTGCAATCATGATTCATGTTGCTGTTCTCTTCTCTGTGTGACTGAAGGTTGCGCCCAAAAATTGTAGACAGTGATTTCCCACACCCCCTCATGTTATTTTTCCCTCCGTCGTAAAATGACCTCTTTTCTTTTTTTCACCATTTGGTTCGCTTAACATGTCCACGTGTCATTTGTTTACATATTTGGTACGCTTTACAAAGTCCAGTGTGAACACCAAACGGACCAAAATCTAAATGCAAATATTTGGTCCTTGGTCCTTGATCCGGACCTTCTAAGTGAACTTTGAGTGTGAAAAACGGCCTCGACAAACTACCGCTAGCTGCTGCTGCAGTCAAGAAAACTACACTGAACATAATGTGCATCTATTTCCGCGTATGTAGCACCGCCCAAATCGCGCAAAGCATTGTGGGACATGGAGGCATCAAATCATAAAAATGTAATCAGTGGTCGGTCGGACAGATCTGTGTGTCCGAAAGGTGTGTACGAAGCCTGAGGCCTCATTCACATGTATCAAACACCAATCAGGTTTTTTGGGCCACCACAATGCTTTTCCAATGGGAGTCACATGGTTTGATCAAACATTTTTGTTTGAGGGGGGAGGGGCAGAACACCATCAGCAATCAAACACAAATGTTTGATCAAACCATGTGACTCCCATTGGAAAGGCATTGTGGTGGCCCAAGAAAACGACCAAACATTTGCTTGATTGGTGTTTGGTACGTGTGACTGATACATCTTGATCACATGACTCCAGAGAGAATGTATAGCAATTTGTGTGTTTTGGACAAAATCTGTGTGATTCTGAAGCCAATCCTACACAGGCACAGGACATCTGGAAGACATCATTTTGAGATTGATATCTCGATAAGAAGAAGACTGTTTTCCTCGACCGCTGGCAAAAACGTCTGGGAACTCAGATTAGAGTAAGACTAACTTGGAACTGGTCTTTATAAGTTGCAGAGCGCAAAGTCTGTGGGTAAGATGGTAGTGTGGCCTGATTGCACTAGAATAGATAACACCTAATTTGAAGACCAACCCGTGTCGATTGGAAGATTCAAGATAGTAATGAATGACAAGTGCACTGCCCCTTTGTGCTGTATTGTGCAGGGCAGAAGATAGAGCCCAAAGTCTACAATGGAATTGTAGACATATTGTAGGCCTACTATGGTCCAGATGATTGTTTCCAGTTTAAGATAACAGACTTACCTCACGGATGTGGTGAGACAACAGGTCCTGCAGCGTGTCCAGAACCTTCTTCCTCACCTCACCCGGGAACCGGAACAGCTCACAGATGCTTATAGGCATAGGACAACAGCAGAATCAAAGACATGTACCTGATATCTAGAATAATGATAGTTAACTACAGTGGACACTGTTTATTCAAACTGGCAGCTGTACTGAACTTGCAATGTAGCCTTAATACTCAGGCCTTTAGACTTACTCATGTGAAATGTAAGTGTATTTCAGTGTTTTATAATTTTTTCAGAAATAAATGATTTGCACTGCTTTATTAACCACTGGATACAATTGGTTAACAATATTTAGTGTTACTGAATGAACTTAACTAGGTTTCAGAAAACCTACAGTAGTTTCTGTAGTTACAACAAAAACCTAGTCTCACTCTCAACAGATGGTATAGTTTCAGAGGTCATTTTCAGAACTGAAAGTTTGTTTTTTGTTTGTTTTTTAGATTTGTTTTGTCAATTACATTACATTACATTACACATTACAAGACACAACACAACACAACAGTACAAGACATCAAATGACAGAAAAGAAAGATGTGGGTGGTTGTTGACGGGTGTGAGACTCACATGTTGATATAGGATTGGAGCTTCCGGAATTCCGATGCATTCTTCAGCCCACTCAGGCAGAGATCCAAAATGTCCTCACAGAACTGGCAACTTGAGAGAACAGAATGTAAAGTTGGGCTCTGGGTAAATTGTACATCCCTGCATGGTCTAGGGATTCGTAGCTACAAAACAATACTAACTGCTCTTGAGTGTCAAAGTCCAAGTAGCCGGAAGACAGCGTTTCTTGCAACATCTTCAGGAAACCAATGGTCACTCTACAGAGTTGGGAGGAAAACAAAATCAGTACAGTGGAGGAGATGTCTGCTGCTATAGTTGAAACAGTGTTGCATGTATAGTGAAGGGTGGTAAGTCACCATTTTGAAAGTAACTACGTAATTTACTTTATATAATATTACTCTAATAAAGCCATTCAAATTTGCACACTTGGTAAAATAGTTACTTACAAGTGCATTTCGAGCTAGCTTGTCAGGCTCTTAAAAGTTACAGTGAGTGACAGAACTAAATGTTAAGGTACATTCTGTAACATTTATTGAAGGCCAACATGTAAACAAACACACAATATCAAAGGAATGGTAAGCAGGGGTGCCCAAAAGGTCTACCAGTACATCACAAAGCCTGTGCAGGTTTTGTGGCTTTGTGGCCATGAAAATATATATAATTTAAATATATAACTCACTAAGGTGACTTGATTGACATAGAAAAGGGCCGTCAGCACAAATCAGAATTGCAATATTTTGTTTTCAAGAATTTGAAAGGATATGTCTTCATATTTCATATTTAATAGGATAATTGTATAACAGAATGTTGGTGAATAATAGTATGTACTGAATTATAGTTTGTAGAATTCTGTAGTCCTCAATCTAGTGTAGTTTCTTACTTGCCATCCTTCAGGTCTGGGTCCCACAGGTGCTACTTATATGGGATTCCTTAACATTTTACATTTAGAAAGGTGTACATTTGTCATTGAAATTATTGCTAGCCAGAGCATTAATTAATGCCATGTAGCCAATCACACAATGAAGCCAGTATTACATTGGTTTTAATAGACGCTGGTGTCTATCTAGCAATGCCAGCAAGCCACTAGCTTCCCCTGAGTTGCTTATAGGAATGGTTAACCATTCCTCTCCAATATGACGATGTGAAAGACTGGTAAACAAAAGCTTTACAAAATGTCAGATTATATTTATTAAAAAAAACCCATCACATTCAGTTATATAACAGTAGTGACACATTGTCAAATTGTTTCTGCATGTGATCAACTCATCAAATTGTAACAGGTGTACAGACTTAACGCTATTGTAACTGTCTTATGTGTGTGACTGTTTTATAGTAAGCTCTGTAGTCTGTGGCTACTAGCATTTCAAAAGTGTAAAAAAGAGAAAGACAAACTAAGAAGGCAATCATTGGTGTAAAAATATATAACACTGTCATCGAAGTCTGGGCAATAAATGTTAAATCGATAACTTTTCCGTCCGTTTGAATTATTTACATACATATTTACATTACTTTTGAGTCTCCTGAAGTAATCTGAATGTAATGTGTAGTAGGTCTATGTGTAAGTGTAACAAGAAGTGAATATAGTATAGCATAACATAGTATAGTATAACACAAATACAAAGAACTAAGAACTAGCAAAGAATGTTGCGCACAAACATAAGTAGCATTACAGTTACATACCTAAAAAAGTTTGAAAAGTAGCTCTGAAATCAAAAAGGTTTGGGCACCCCTGTGGTCTTATAAACAGCCCTTTAGCCATGATATAATCACAATACATCACTGCCTCTTATGTATTATTATTATTATGCATCTAGTGTCCATATGTTGACACACATATATAACAAAAATCACACCCGTGTGAAGTGAGGGCCGCTAATATATTAAAGTCTAACTCATGTTGCTATGATTAGGTGAAGTAATGGTGATGTAAAACAAACTCTCTATTGTTAATGGGATTTAATGTTTGTGTTTGTGTGACAAAACAAACATTAATTTCTCTTCATTGTCAATGGCGTTTTTAAAACAAACATTGAACTAAAAACAAACATTAAACCTCTCTTCATTGTCAATGGCGTTTTTAAAACAAACATTGAACTAAAAACAAACATTAAACCTAGGAGGGGCTGGCGCCCCTCAAAAATACAGCATATGAGTGAGTGACTAGTGAGTGTGTGTGTGCGTGCGTGCACCTGTCATTCCAAATGTGGGCTCTGAAGATGCTTAACAGTGTCTGTCCCATGGCTAGCATGGATAACTGTTCATGAGCATAACAGTCAATCAGATGGGGCAACAGCAGCTCAGCAACCTAGAGGTTAGAGAAACAGATCGACTCCCTGGAACATTCATCGGTTTCATACATGCACATGAAGGGACACAGTCACACATTAATTACTACACTGTGTAATTGGAATTAAAGCTGCTTAATGAAAAACTTGAGACATTGCACTCAAACAGCACAGCAACCTGACATGGAATCAGGATCCTGTCACTCAAACTCAGGAATCGAAACACATCTGTAACAGATGACTAAAGTTGCAGTTGGGAATCAGGAATCAACAGGATTCTTTTCTCACATCTTGTATATTATAATTGGCTTAAGGGATGACCGGCTGGTGGGCCGGCGGACCACGTCGTCACACTCATGTCCCTACGACTCAACGCAGCGATGTCCAAATATGGAGTGTTGTCTAACCTAAATGTTCCCTCATGGCATCGGGTGCAAACGCAGATCACCTCCATACATGGGTAGTTGAGCACAAATAGGACATGCCCATATATGATAATATACTGATGACATCAAGGATCTCCATATACTGGAGATCTAAAAGAGATCTAAGCGATATAGCACATCAGTACTCTTCACACAAAGAGAAAAACATATATCTGTTTCTGTTGGTGTACCATGGACTGTAGATGTCCTTCAACTGACCCAGTGAGGCCAAGAAGAATGTGATTCCGGTATTCGGGCAGTCTCAGCATCTGGGTGATATAGGGGATGACTTCGGATGGGTTGTTCCAGTTAAGACTGGCTGTGGCGTCACTGAAGAAACAGGGGGGAAAAGACAAAAGTGTTTGATGTTTGGACAAATTGTTGTTTATATATGGCCAAATGTGCGCCAGGCCATGCATTTGATTTTAAATGATGGTACCCCCAACCAAGTGGGAAATTTCGAAATAATTGTACAATCTGCTGTTTAGGAGGATATGTCAAGACGTGTTTCTGAAAACACTCAAAAACACAGAAAATGGGACCTTGTCCTCAGACCAGCCGACTGTAGCAAGTTTCGTGTTAGTCAGACTCATGGTGTAGGAGTTACATACTGAATTACAGTATAGCACTCCGATCAGGTTAAGTAATCCTAAAGTAACCCAATACGACTTTTAATTATTTTAAGATGTTACGTTACCATCTCATAGGAATTTTGCAAAACTATGGCAGGAGAATGGTGTGCACAAAAACCACAGCATTTCTTCCCTTTCAGGCTTGAACCTCTAAATAAGATTGTCATTGCCACTAAAGGAGTAAGGGAGCCTCACACAGGGAAAATGCCCAGAAGCTCTTCTCGGTGGGGAATATGAGGGACTGCATGTTCTGTGCTGTAGAGGAGGCCCAGAAACACTGTGCCAGCAATGTCTCTGCAGCATTCCGCTGTCTGCTTGGCCAGGCGGTACATCATACGCTGCACCCTGCATATAGGAAAGTATGGGATGAATAAATATCACATATGAAGAGTTCCAAGGAACGATAAGAGTCTAGTAATTGCTTGTACCACAGCCACTAAATCCGGACTCCCTGAGGCAATAAAGAACTTTTCAGAGATGTTCAACACTACTTTTATTATGGTGCACGGCTTGTGTTTTAACATCCAAAGCTTGAACGTGTGACACATGATTGAAAAAGAAGCCAGTTTAATTGGAAAAAAAGCTTACTCACAGGTTTGGGGAGAGCAGCTCTGGAGCATTGCTGACCACCAACAGGCTGACATCCAACAGACTGGACATGGCTGCCTCTCTCACCCTGTGGCACAGAGGGAGGGAGAGTTAAGCGTTATTCATAGTCTGGATTTTCGGTGGTGAGGTGACCACCGAACTACAACATGACGTCACGAGCCGCGGTGAAGAGCAAACCACCGCCACCGCCCCAGCCCTTCTCTCTGTTTTTACTCACCACCGCTCAACGTTATTTCAGCTCCAGTGGTCACCTCACCACCGAAAATCCAGACTATGAATGAGCCTTAAGGGGCATCCAGGTGGGTCTGCAGACCGAGGCAGAACCATAAATACGCACGTTGCACCGCCGATCTGGCCAATAGAGCGTCGCAGTCCCTTTCATGACGACGCCAGGCCCAGGAAATAATTCCCAATGCATTATTCCCATAGACATTTCAAAAAGTATTTATTTAAAGACCTTTTAAGCGTCGTACAAAGCCAACTCGAGTTGTGACAAATAAACACAATATTTTGGACCAAACAAATAATTACAAAGAAGAAAAACAAGAAAAAAAGTGTTGTAACCTGCCGTTTTCTTCTTCTTTCTAATTATTTGTTCGGCCCGAAAAATGTTTGCTGTTATGATTTCTCACAACTCGAGTTGGCTTTGTACGAGGCTTAAAAGGTCTTTAAATAAATACTTTTTGAAATGTCTATGAGGAAAATGAACGGGGAATCATTTCCTGGGCCCTGGTAGGGGGCGGGACTGCGACGCTCTATATGAGCATAGAGTATATGGAGATCCCAGATGTAATCAATATGGACATATATATGTCAGTCCTTACCCCTTTTTTGCCCATGTATGGAGATCCCTGATGTCATTACGTCTGAGTCACAGTGAAGGGGTTACGCCTGAGTCATAGTGACGACCAGGCAGCCAGACGGCTGGCCCACCGACTCATTAGCCAATTTTAATATAGGATGCAAAAATAAGAAATTCTTACAATTTCACATTTTCTTCTTCTCCTTTTTTTGAGTGGTGTAAACCACTCCTACAACTGGCTTTGTTAGTTTACGTGTCTGTCCGTACCAAAAACAATGAGCATGGTTGCTATGGTCACCCAGTTCACACGGGTGTGATTTCATTACGTCAGACATTACGTCAGACCACAGCTGATCAGTCTATATAAGACCTTACACCACTCAGTTCACACGGGTGTGATTTTTTAAGATTATAGTATAGTAGGCAGACAGTAAAAGGGTACACAGATGGGGAGTGACATGAAGCAAAGGCCATCGGGATCGGTCATGCTACATTGAGTCTAGGTGTTCTGACCGCTAGGCCAGTGGTCCGGGCCCATTTTCTTCTTAAAAGAACTAAGTGATCTTCAAGCTCACTCTGAACTTGTAGAGCATTTATTCAAAAGGTATAACACACTCAACTGAACAGATGGCAACAGGTGCATGTAGGCCTACTGTATGATCAGTGGAACAGCAGGTTATTGGCTTGGTGGAAGATTTGACATACAACTCACTCAGATACCTACCTAGGCATTCTCCATTGCTTTTCACCATCAAATGTTCTTCCTGGTTTGGGCCAACCCTCCCCAAATATTTGTTACCAGAACTTGCCAATGCTATTACCCTACTGGCTCACCTGAGTTGACCCTGCTGACAGGTGCTACCATGGTAGTCATCCATGCTGTTGAGCAGTGCTCTGTACAAATCTTCTACATTCTCCGCACACACAAAAGAGTCTGGGGACCCATTGGCCTGCACACCTGCTGTCAAGCACACTCTGTGTGTGTGTGTGTGTGTGTGTGTGTGTGTGTGTGTGTGTGTGTGTGTGTGTGTGTGTGTGTGTGTGTGTGTGTGTGTGTGTGTGTGTGTGTGTGTGCGCGTGCATGCGTGTACGTGCATGCATGGGAGAGAGACACAGAGAGAGGGAGAGTGAGAGAGACAGACAGACACAGAGTGAAGACAGATTGGAGAGGAGCAAAATTCAAAACTAAGCTTGGACTGATGCATAATATCGCAACATGTCCACACAATATCATAATTGTATTGTACGTGATAACTTTGTATAATGCAATACGATGGACCAGATCACTTTATCCAAGCCTTTATCTGAAATAAGACAAAAAGGTGCACAAGAAGAGATCTTTTTTTTAAATCTTTTTACTTGAATTTGCCCATTGCTAATCCCACTAGTAAAGGCCCTCGTGTTGCTATGCCTGTCAAGTCATACCTGGAAAAATAAGAAAAAGGCCACACACTCGTAGCCACGATGCTGTATATTTAAGTCAAGAATCCAACGTTTCGACCTAGGAGGTCATACCTGCCATGTCAAGACACTGGCATGTCAATGGCATTTTCAGCATGATATATCAGATACATATTCCAAAGGAAATAATACCTCACTTCTTGAGCAATACATTTTATTTCGGTAAAAACCTAACATTCAGGATTCAATTATGCACACCATTTCGGCATTTTCTCTTGTTCTGAAATTGTTGACATGTCATTATGGTCGTTATGGTGTTACCAGAGCCATCTAATAGAAGAGTTGCGATATTGAAGGGGCAGAAAACAGCCCGGTCATGTGGTTCATGTAATCGCGCGAGCCCATAGACTCCTATGCATTCCGTAAACTTCCGGTTGTATATATATGTGGCATTGTGGCATGCTCAATAATAGAAGTCTATGTAGAAGAGCCGCCATTGGACTGGCCCCATGAAGTGAACAGAGTTTGCATAACTATGTCTTACTCTATGTGTCTGGGTGTTACTAAGGTAGGATTGGACAGTGGCAGTGGCTGTTCTACAGAAGAGGAATGGAGAAGTGAGTGGGTATAAAGCTACCAGACACAATGGGGTGGGCAGAGACATGGGAACTGCAGATGGTTGCTGCAGAAGCACGGTCGAGGGGAGGATGTGAAATAAGATTGGAGATGAAAGCCAGGAAGCTGAAATGTGATAGGCCTACTCACTGAGCCATGGCCGTGACTGCATCTCTCCTGGCCTCTGTGAAGTTCACTTTATCGTCCACTTCCTCTTCTAGAATCTGTTGTAGGCTCTCCAGGATCTAAAAACGTGTGCGCACACACCCACATGCACACTATGTTTACTTTACATCGACTTACCGGTACATTGATTCCACATCTCCTTACCTTAAACCTATCTCTAACCCCAACCCTAACCCTGAACGGCTCGGGCTGTTACCCGTTCAAGTTTGAAAACAGGATTAAAGTTTTGAGCGTCCACATTGCGGTTATATTAATTATGTAGTCCAGATGAGAGCGGTAGAGCTCCGGACACCCAGAGAAAGCTGCGTGTAGTGTAGGCTATATTATGCACGGCCTGTAAAATGCATATATATGTGGCATAATCATTCAGTAGGCATGGGCATAATCAACTGTAGCTGATGTTTTTCTTTCTTTTCATTACAAATCATTACAATTTCAATGATTTTCCATAGGCCTACTAATATTCTCATATATCCTCTTCTGCCAGAAGTAATCTACAAAGTATACACACAGAGACGACAAAGTCGCGTCTCCAAAGTTTGCCACTCTGGGAGGTGGTTTCAAAATTAGCCGGTTGAGTCCCCAAAAATGCCGTCTCCATGTGGCGGAAAGGGCAGATTGGCTAAATACTTGCCCGGGTAACACAGAATACATCCTCGTCTGTACACCGCATTATTTTCTTAACATCAACATCATACAGACACACACATGCGCACGCTCACACACAATTAGGCAACATTCATGACACAGCCCAGTGTTTTAACATGCAACAGCATCAGACACACACATTCTTGAATTTCTGTAAAATGTTCACACATTATAGACACACCTGCTGAAGTTTGCCACAGATGAAGGATCTTGGCAGACTGCCCAGATTCCTGGCCGCTCTGCGAAGAGTAAGAACATTCGGACTCTCCAGATCTTCAATGTATGTGGACACCAAGTCTACACACACACACACACACACACACACACACACACACACACACACACACACACACACACACACACACACACACACACACACACACACACACACACACTGTAATGGGAGTTTTAGAATGTCAATTATAACTATTAAATATATAAGTAGTACCTTGTCTTCCATTCAGTCAAATAGGATGGACTATCACACATACGCATTCGGACTGACCGACAGCTGTCACCTGACAGCTGAATCAGTTTCCAAGCCAGGCAGCCAAGGTGTTACTATTGCCAAATAGATATATACATCCCATTTTTCCATCCTACTGTAAAACACCATGTCAGCAAATACACATTGGGGTAACTAGTCCTGTCAGAGCAAAAAGGAGACTACCAATGCAGCTGTCAATCTGACAGCTGTCATCTCCAAGTTACTATCGACAAGCTGGAGTCATACATGTATTTGTGTAAATATCCCATTTAGAGTAGTTTCCTGTCTGTCAGTTAAGGTGTCATAGTGTGTTGTCCTCGCAATAGAACAGATTAGAATAAGTTTGTTTCCTGCCCATTACACCTTAACCTCCTCTCCCAAACAACCAACCAACAGCTGTCAATCTGACAGCTGTTACTATTACCTATTCGTGGGTATTGGTCACCAATCAGAATAGCAACGATGGCTTCCTGGCAGGAGCTGTCACTAATGACAGCTGGAGGTCCCATGCCCACTTACTAATAGTGCTCTCATCTTAGATCACTTGGAATAGGATGTTTCCTGCTCGCTTAACTCCGACCATAAACGGAGATGTTGTATGACCACCTGTTATTATCTGTCCATGTCCTGTTGTATTTGAATAAAACACCTGTCACTGACTGTCAATTTGGGGGGGTGTGGTTGGGAAATAAAGGGGAGGGAAAGGGACAACTTGGGGAGGAACGGGGTGATGCTTCACTCTTGACTGTACGACGATGAGCAACCATGCTACGATTCTGCTGTACTGAGATGATTGGAACGAATAAAGAACGATGCTGATATATGCCATACTCCTTGTGCTGTGTCATGCCTTCACCTCCCTCTGCTGAGTGCCAATGATGGGACCTCATAATTTCCTTAACAACACACACACACAAGAAAAGGTTGTCTTCTCACAGATCTACTTAAATTCATATCTGGACCATTTTCTGTCCGGTTTCAGGAATCAGAACCCTGCATAGTACAGAATCTATTCAAAACGACATTCTCTTAGCTGTTGACTCCTCAACCTTAGTGCAGTGTTTGCCACTATTGATCACGCCATTCTTTTAAAATGTTAGAAGGATGAGGTTGGCTTCAAGGGCACAGTATTAAATTGGTTCGCCTCTTATATTGTATATGGTAGGACTATTTCAGTTTTTGCATCCTCAGCCCCCATAACATGTGGGGTAATGCAGATACAGGAATTAATGTCAGTCACAGGAAAGACACCACCTTTAAAAAAAAACGTTGTAATAGTTTGTGTAGGTACACACATTTGATACTGTATATGTGAGGAAGTTTAGGACCTCTATTGTTCTCTGTTTATGCTCCCTCTTGGTGCACCTTTCCAAAAGTACATCTGCTACCCTTTTTACCTCCTTTTGGTTATATAGAAGTGTATATTTGTACGTCTCTACATGTTCTGATTGAATTGAAAAGGGTGGACCCTATTGTAAACAAGTGTAATGCTTTATGGTTTTTGTATTGAGTTGTGCTTGAAATGTACTGTAATTCTCCAAACTGTTAATAAACACACACCCACACACAATCTGGGAAAAGTAAACACACCTGTTGAATATAGCCACGGCAGCTCACCCATCCTAACAGACTGGAAGGCTCGCACTTGAAGAACACTTATATCACAGTGGAAAAATGCAGTAGATAAATCCCAGAAATGTTATTACAGGGTATATTGTAACAACAAAAACGATATTGTCCACATTACAGAAATACCCCATCATCATCTGAGCCGCACAATGAATAGAGAACATATTTATAGACGAAATTCAAACAAAACAAAACAAACAAACAAAAACGTTATGCCAATTAGCTTAATATAGGGATGTATGGCTCCGTTAATGTACACGGTTAGCTTAGCTGTATCTTATCTGATGGACTGATGGTTGTGATAGATATGTTGAACTTGAACTTGCATTGATTTAAAAGGTTTAAGCATTACTAATCGAGTTTAATGTAATAATAATGTGCTGTGTTAAATTGTGACTGTATTGTGAGCTAGCTTAGTAAGACAATTTACTCTGTTGATAACGACAATATATAATGACCAATCTATTCCAATGACCAATCTATCAGGCAACTTTAATAACTTTACCAAAGTTATTTAATCGTTACCTGGACCACACAGAATTCCAGAACGTTCTCTTTGGTTTACGAAAGTATTATCTAGACTCTAGAGTGCGGTTCTCAGATCAAATCACAACGAAATATTACCCCCGACTCGATATCAGGCAAACTTCTCGCCGTTCTCGGGGTCCCCGAGAAGTTACCTGATGGACATCGCGTGATTTGATCACCGGAATTAACATGACCCATCCAACGGGGTGTCAACAAATACAAAGTACCCCCCCCCCCCCCTCCCCCCCCCCCCCCTACGTACATTACATTGTATTTTATTATTGACTTTGAAATTGTATCATTGTTAGTAAAGTGGGCTAGTAGACTTAAATCGAAAGTAAAATATATATTTAACAAGACGATCCTAAAACAAACAAGGCCTAAAAAACGTCTCGCTAAACAGTCCAATCCACTCAATGTTTTTTTTTATCAACATCCATGAAATCTTGACATATGTTAGCTCTAGCTAGACGTAAACAAGGTGTTCGCGCTATATTTCATGGTCGCTCACGTCGCACAATCGTTGTCATGGAAACAAAAGTAAAGGACGCGGTAGCGTAAACATTGATGACGTGGCTATATGCGCGTTACCATGGTTACCTTGCAGCTAGCACCATATATGGGAAAGTACACGTCATCGTGACGAGACAAATCTGCTGAATAAAAGGAGGCACTTTCACCAGTTGCTCTACATTACCTTTGTGATTGATTACCATTTGTCATAACAGAGATTATAATAAGGAACTGCTGTGATAATGGTGCTTCTGGCAGCTGCAGTCTGCACCCATGCAGGCAAGGCCATCTTGTCCCGGCAGTTTGTGGAGATGACCCGGATACGTATTGAAGCTCTCCTTGCTGCTTTCCCATACCTCATGACCATCGGCAAGCAGCACACCTTCGTGGAGACCGACAGCATCCGATACGTGTACCAGCCGCTGGGGGAACTACTCTACATGGTCCTCCTCACCACTAAGAACAGCAACATCCTGGAGGACTTGGAGACACTCAGGCTATTCTCTCAAGTGATTCCAAAGTACTGTCCTGTGCTGGAGAAGAGTGAGATATCGGAGCACTGTTTTGACCTGATCTTTGCCTTCGATGAGATCGTGGCACTGGGCTACAGGGAGGACGTGACCCCGACACAGATCCTGACATTCACACAGATGTACTCCCGCGAGGAGGAGGAGTTCCGCACCAAAAGGAGAATCCAGGAGAGAGAGGCCAGAGCGAAGGGGATAAAAAAGGCCAGGGAGCTCCAGCAGGCCAGGAGAGAAGCAGAACGCTCTGGGAACAAGATGCAGGCATTCAGCAGAACGTCTTCAACCCCAGGGTCTATCATCGCTGACACCATTGTGAATCCCAGGACACCCAAGATGGCTCCAATCAGACCCAGTAGTGGGACCAGCAGCAGTAGGCCTAAGGCTCTGAAGTTGCATTCCAGAGGGAAAGAGGTGGAAGATTTTGTAGACAAGCTTAAATCTGAAGGTGAGACCATTATCCCTGCTTTTGTTATGAGGAGAGGGGGCTCAGACACAACCACCAAGACCAACGTGCTGCTACCATCAGGCGATGATGAGTGTGTGCAGCTTTGTGTGAAGGAGACGATGTCTTTGACGTGCAGCCGTGACGGAGGCTTACTGAACATGGAGGTGCTGGGTAAGGTCACAGCCCAAGTCACAGAGAACAACAACCGCATCTGTCTCATTATCAACAACAATGACAAAAAGGGATTTGAGCTGAAGACACATCCCAACATAGATAAGAAGCTGTTCACAGATGAGTCAGTTATCGGTCTGAAGAACCCAGAGAATTCCTTCCCCCTCAACCAGGATGTATTGCTACTGAAGTGGAGGCTGCAGACCACAGATAAGTCCCTGATACCTCTTACCATAACTTGCTGGCCTTCAGAGGGTGTCAGTGGGTGTGACGTCATCATGGAATATGAGCTGCAGGAAGAGAGCCTTGAACTCAACAATGTGGTCATCAGCATCCCTGTACCAACTGGCGTTGCACCAGTGATCAGTGACTTTGATGGCGAGTGCGAACACGACAGAAAGCAGAACTTGCTGATGTGGCGCCTCCCTATCATCGATGCCAACAACATGAGTGGCTGTCTGGAGTTCAACATCAACGGCCAGCCCGACAACTTCTTCCCTGTCAACGTGTCTTTTGTGTCCAAGCGCAACTACTGCAACGTCCAGGTTACCAAGGTAATCCACGTGGATGGAGACACTCCTGTCAGGTTCTCTTCGGAAACGTCTTTTGTTGTCGACAAATACCAAATTCTATAAAACACTGGTTCTCAACGCCGTGTTCAGGACCATGGACTTGCACAGCTCAGTATTTAAAAGGTGTACCATAAGGCTGTTGTAACTGGTCTACTGTGTGTGATTGTACCTGTGTTAATAAAGAGTATAATATTCATAAGAAAAACTAAGACAGCAATCATTGGTGTAATCATTTGAATTTTATTTTTGAGAAAATACAGTCCAGGCAAATAAATGTACAATCTATGACTTCTGTCTGTATTATTTGTCATCCAACCTTTTCTAAATAAAGCTATGCACAATGATGTGTGAACTTAAATACTAACAATAGCCTGGAAAGTGTGATCAGTTTCTTGGTGGTCCTCACATACAGTAACCTACACAAACTACAATACAGGATTGTGAATCGTGATATTACAATGTTTTTAAAGGAAATGTCTTTCCTGTGACTGACAACATCTTTGCCTGAATCTGCATTACCAAAATGCAGTAAACCCAATCATCTTGTCATACAAAGACATTTTGGCAAGCAAAACAGAACAAAGAATATCTCTGTGACATTTACAACTAAACTCAAACCAAACCACTCAATTATTCAGGAGCAATCCTAGACCCATATCTAGGCCAGGCCACACTCACAAAGCCACAAAACAATGAAGGCATTGCTTCTCCCTTTTCTCCTATACCACCACCACAAACAAATATCCTGTAATGATGTTCAAATCACAGTGATTATATCAGACTACTGGTGCCGTCTTGGGTGTTAATTGGTGGCCTCTCTGTATGGCCGACTCCAGCTCTTGGATCCTGGTCATGGATCTAAAAACATAAGTTATTGCACATCCATGGGTAGACACAATCAATGTCAATTTGTTTCAATTACTTATTCTCATTTTCATCATAGACAGACTCCTTGGTGCCAGTGAAACAAAACAGCTTTTAGACAATGTGGTAGCAATACCCTTTAAGGTCTGAACATACTGGAAGAATTTTTTGGTGCAATAAATTTAATAAAGAACATAAGTATTACGCAGTGATTAAGAAAAGTAAGTTTATTAGTTTGATTGTTTTTTTCGAAACAAGTTCAATTCACCAAAATAATAGTTTAGTTGTTTACAGACACATTTCAAATGAAATATTCCTCACATTCCTGGCGTGTAATTACTTTTAGGCTTTGAAACCACCAGCTCCAGTGGACAGTGTGGGCCACATGACCTTTTTAAAAATGAGAAAAACACTACTGGAGCAGTAAAACAATGGAAGGTTTCACAGAGGCCCAACAGCTGTACTGTCTGTTCATCTAGTCTAGTACTAGGAGATGGGCGTTTTTGGAGGTGCATCTGTGTACACTTAATGGCGCACACACAGAAACGGATACACAGCTTACCTGACCCATGAACTGACACTTCCAATTCTGCACTGTGACCCCATTGGAACAGCTCAATGTGAATAATTTGTACATATTCCAGGTACCTTGGTGTGCACACAAACAAAACACACACAAATAAAATTATCAGTATGTGTGTGCTATATTGAACATGCCTGTGAGTGTGAAACCAAACAGTAACAATGAAATGAAATGCTCAAACACTATGGACGATTTCACAGCATTTCATTATACTGGTACAAACTACAAGGTAATTACTCCAATCATTTGTCATGGCCTTGGGATTGGGAACAAACAAAACAAAATGCTTAATTTTGTGATAATGCTGATGAGAAAACAAAAAAAAACATACATAAACAAAGAGTAATATTGTATGGAAGGCATTGTTGATCCAGCCAATATGCCTTTACTGGTCTGGCTCTCTTCTGCCATCCTGCTGATCTATGGTGTGGTATAAACCAGAGACAATGACTGTAGTAACTGGCTCTGAACACACCAGTACAATAGATACACCGGTAGCATAATACACATTAAGCTGACCCAGAACCTGCAACCCTCTGGTAACATTAAGCAACATATTAGCACACCAAGTTAAGTTAACATGAAATAACCTAAATGTGTGTGAAGATTTACTTGAATTTAATTATATTCGTTAAACAATTTTGTCCTTTTCTCATGTTGCTCCACTTTTCACAGTCAGTTAAGGCACAAGGACTTTCTACAGAAAGGCACAAGGGGCTGTCTAAAAAACATTCCTGATTTATATTGTTCCCAACTTGCATAGTTCCCAAGTAGGCCAGTGCCAGATGGGCACAAGTTTAGTCATCTAAACTTTGCTAAACTGACCTGTTTGTAGGTCATTACATGATTTGTCCACAAGAGGGCAGTGCCAGTTAGTCTATGATGGTGGTAAAGACTAACCCTTTCAAAATTCATCCCATCTCTCTCTTACAGAGTAAACAATTATATCTCCAGCACCACCATTGTAGCAGCAATAAATACAGCTCTAACAAAGAGAAAGTGTAAATTTTTGTCCTACACAAATTGACAATGAATGGAGAATTTACGTCATATGTAGACGAGCACACACACAATATTTGGGAAAAAGTACAAACACACTTGCTGAAGTTTGCCACTGCAGCTCACCCATTTATAACAGAATGGAAGGCTGCACTTGAAGAACACTTAAACCAGTGGAAAAATGCAGTTCTCAGAAATGTTTACAAACTTTACATGATCCCAAACAGGGAATTGTAACAACAACGATGTTGTCCACATTACAGAAATACCCCTCCATCATCTGAGCCGCACAATGAATAGAGAATATTTAGACGAAATAAAAAAACGTTACGCAAAATCAGCTTTTCACAGAAGCCCAACAGCTGTACATACTGTCTGTTCATCTAGTCTAGTACTAGGAGATGGACATTTTTGGAGGTGCATCTGTGTACACTAAATGACGGATACACAGCTTACCTGACCCATGAACTGACACTTCCAATTCTGTACTGTGACCCCATTGGAACAGCAGTGAGGAATTTGTACATATTCCAGGTTGAGGTACCTTGGTGTGCACAAATACAGTAAGTGTATGATCAGTAAGTGTATGCTATATTGAACATGCCTGTGAAACCAACAGTAACAATGAAATGCATAAACACTAAGCAAGATTTCACAGCATTTCATTATACTGGTACAAACTACAAAGGTAATTACTCCAATCATCGGTCATGGCCTTGGGATCAAACATAAAAATGTGAGCAGTTTTATATTTCTATTTTTAAGATTAGGAACTTTTGTGATGATGATAATGCTGATGATAAAACAAAGAAAACAGACATAAACAAAGAGTAATATTGTATGGAAGGCATTGTTGATCCAGCCACTATGCCATTACTGGTCTGGCTCTCTTCTGCCATCCTGCTGATCTGGCCTTACCCCAAGCAACGTTTTCGTTCACTTTCGCTCCCACACAAGTGGCACTACATAATTTTTGCTCCATAAAAGAGATTTATAGGTAGAAAGTCAAAATAAAAAAGTTCTCCACATGCCGTCCTGCAGTATTTTTATAATCGGTGGTCAAAACCGGGACTATTTCTTACTAAGCGTACTAATCAAGGGGGCAGGCAGACTTTCCAACGTTGAAGCTCTGGGTCCTAGTGGTAGGAGGAGGGACTACAGGCGGACCCGTGGATTCATGACCGGGAAACCCCGTGCAGCTGGGCTTTAACGTTGAGCGCTCGGTTGCCCTACGTCACTCAGGACCTCAAAGTTGAGGTCCTGGGAGGGACTTCCGGCAGTCTTCCGGGTGCTTCAAAACGCCACTGAGCAACTTCCACTGACATGAATAGCTGGGGGGGCGGAGCTTCGCGCAAGTTCAGTCTCTATTATATATATACTCTATGGTACTAATCTCTGCAAGGGGAGTGGTGTGGTTTTGGTCACATGGACCAATCGGGTCGCAGTTTCATTCCCTTCCTATAATAACAACAGCATCGAGCTGCAAAGAAGAGAAAAAGAAACTAAAACAAAGACAAAAAGTGCGTAAAGACGAATCCAAACGATGCTATATGCATGTTTTATTAGTACAGAAGGAGGACGTCCAGGATTTTACTGAGACAAGGTGGGAAACGTACAGATCCTGAGCTTAATTTGTCTGGACGGCGACAGTAAGGCTGTCGCTCAAACTTATTGCGCTGATTTGGATTTTGCCTATACGCGTTCCGGAAGACGCTGGCTCCGTTTCACGCAACGTGTTACCGCGTTTTATTGATAAGAACGACTTATTTCGGCCGAGAAACGTTGCACACAGACGTTGGGAGAAGAACCAGATGCAGACGCAGTGGCGGGTCCGTCAGACGAATACGAGACATCTCACCCCGGTGAGTTGTCTTCACTTTTTGACATGTCGGGGTGAGATGTCCGGTCAGCTCACCCCGGACATCTCACCCGGAAAGTGAAGACATCTCACCCCGGAAAGTGAAGACATCTCACCCCGGTGAGATGTCTTTACTTTCCGGGGTGAGCTGTCTTCACTTTCTGACATTGCGGGGTGAGTTGTCTGTACTTTCCGTGGCACCCATTACAGTAGGCATAATTCAATTTCGGATCTAACTATCGGTTCCTACAGACGTGCGCAGTCACGGCTAATTATTTATTTATTTAACAGTAAAATCCGGTGAAACACTTGTAAGGAGTAGAGCGTCTCTCTCTCTCTCTCTCTCTCTCTATGCAGCATTGAGGGGGGGGGGGCATAGGCGGCGGGTATGTAAGGCTACGGAAGGCTTAGCCTTCCCAAAAATGTTGCTGGGTATTTTTTAAATATATATAATATATGTGCGCAGCATTATAGAGAAGGCTATTGTGTGTGTGTGTGTGTGTGTGTGTGTGTGTGTGTGTGTGTGTTGTCGCTGCCCCCTGGTGATCGCTGATCGGGTCATATGATTGGCTACTTGTAGTTGGTAGCCTTTCTGTAAACCTCTTCCTTCCAGTCGCTTTGTAGCAAACAGTAGCGCGCACTAGTTTGTTTTGGAAAACAGCAAAACGCAAATGATATAGCCTACGCCCTACGGTCTTTTTCAAGGCAAAGATAAAGTAATTCAGAACTAAAAAGAAGCTGTGAGTCGGCTCGGCTGTCAGCACTCAGCAGCACCACCAGTGCCCGCACGGTTCACAGTTCCCACCACTGCAGCAACACTGACACGTTCAGCGGAGTGGCTGCTGTCTCTGTGCCGTCTGTGAAGAGCCATGAGCCGGGAGGAGGGGCAGCAACACCGCCGGGTAATCTCCACACTGACTCGAGACTTGAGAAAAAGACCCAAAACAATGCCCGGGGAACTTTAATTAAAAGCTAGATGCAGTGTCTATAATTGGGTCAAGGGTGTTGCTTTCATGAGCAATGGTGTACGAGATTGGTAATAAATTGGTCAAAGTAACTCATTGTTAGACCATCTGGGGGAAATAAAGAAATAAATACATTTGCGAGAGTTCCCCCCCCCCCCCCACGCAATTCTAGCCTACCCAAAGGTAAAATCCACCAGCCGCCTATGGGGGGGGGGGGGGTCGTTTGTGGATAATGTTTGCGCTTCAAAGGCAGAGTACCTTGATCGACTTCCAGCTGCGTATGGTGTCAGAGAACAAGCTACGCCGCTACCAGCGAAAGCAGACCAAGGCTACACAGGGCAATCTGGCCCAGTTGTGGAAGGACTTGGAAAGGAACGATCTGACCATCATGGACATGCTAACTCTCGCTTCTGAAGTGAATGCCCCAGTGTGGAGATGAGCACACTGCACTGCACAACTTTTGACCAAAATGGGACAGCACACTGCACACAGCACAACTTTTTTCTTTCTTTTTGTAGATATGACAACTTTTTAGTGCACAACTTTTGACCAAAATGGGACAGCACACTGCACACTGCACACAGCACAACTTTTTTCTTTCTTTTTGTAGACAACTTTTTAGTGTTTTTGTAGCAAACTGATGTTTTTTATTTTTTATGACAACTTTTTACTATATTTTTTAGTTTACATTTTTTCTATACTTAACTTTTTTCTATATTTTTTTGTACAAACTGATGTTTTTCTAAACTTTTGATGTTTACCTTTTTTTTATATTTTTTGTACAAACTGCTGTTTGAACTTTGTTTACAATGTTTCTATATTTAAATAAACTACATTACATTTGACCGTACATTTGACTCTTGTGTTATATTCTTGTGAAATATTCAGTAAAGTATAGCTCAAAGGCTACATATTCAGTCAGACTTTTGGTGAGTTGTCCTGACAACTCACCCCTAAACGTGAAGACATCTCACCCCGAAAGTGGCCAAAAGTGAAGACATCTCACCCCGGAAAGTGAAGACATCTCACCCCTAAAAAAGCAGGGGTGAGATGTCTTCACGTTTAGGGGTGAGTTGTCTGGACAACTCACCAAAAGTGGCTTTAGGGGTGAGTTGTCTTGTTACCCGTCAGACAGCATCAGCGCTAGCCATGGTTCACATGACGCTCGTATGACAGTCATGTTTCAGGGCTACATCAGCTCCAACGGAGCCACGTCTGAAACTCCCAAAAAAGTGGACAAAACTCTGTGGAAAACGGCAGAACTTCCATCTTTCACGTCTGCAGGTAAGCAACCTCTCTCTCACACACACACACACACACACACACACACACACACACACACACACACACACACACACACACACACACACACACACACACACACACACACACACACACAGCATTTTATTCCATTGCCTTCACCCCCCTCCCCTCTTAAATAATTTCTTGTATACAAAACACGCACCAGTACTGCAGTCACAGATTTGTGTGAGTTGTGTAAGTTATTACATTGCATTCAACACAATGCACATTTCAAAAGTAAGGCAACAACTAGCCCCTCTCGGGACCCCCTCGGTTAAGCTCTTTTCATCGCTTCCCCGTAGGGTCCCTGAGTATTTATTCCACGCTCTATGGTAGACAGATGTACATACCCTCCGTTCACGCCGTACGGCGCTCCGCTTAAGTGTCGGTGAGATGTTTCAAAGATGCATAAAACGGCTATAGGAGACAACGGAAACGTGGGAGAAATAGCATTAAGCACCGATGCCGTTTTTTCCATTTTGGCTGCTCTGAAATTCTCTCTTCCTCCCTTCCTTGACTTACTTATTGACTTCCCATTGTACCGCCTCCAGCACCGGGGCTGGCTAGCTGAGACAGAGCAGATCAGAGGCAGGAACGCAGGGACGCACAGCTAGCCAGTCTCGGTGCAGGAGGCGGTACAATTGGAAGTCAATGAGGAAGTCGAGGAAGGGAGGAAGAAAAAATACTTAATCGGCACTTAATGCTATTTCTCCCACGTTTCCGTTGTCTCCTATAGCCGTACGACGCCGTACGGCGTGAACGGAGGGTATGTACATCTGTCTACCATAGAGCGTGGAATAAATACTCGGGGGCCCTACTGGGAAGCGATGAAAAGAGCTTAACCGAGGGGTCCCGAGAGGGGCTAGGCAACAACATACTTTTTGTCTGTTTTTAGTTACCATGTTGACAGCACAACTCTTTGCACATGTTAAGTATTTGTGTCTGTGTGTACGGTACGTGTGTGCTTTCAGAAATGAACAACCCTTTGCTGTCAGCTATAACATCTTCTGTGAACGAGTCATCTGTCAAAGGATTATAGATAAACCAAGAGATCCTGAAAATTAACGTGCTAAAGGAGGAACTTCATAGACACAGTTAAGAAGACTGAGGATGCTGATGCTTCAGACTACAGGTAACTGAAATACCATGTGTGTCTTTGACAGTTCTTGTAAACAAAACAAAAAACATATTCATACTGAAAAGTTTACATTTTATTGATTTATCCTGTCATAAGAAAGGCTATAAAATAAAACTGGATGGTTCTCATTGTGGAAAAAAGAATCCCTTCATTTATACACTCATCTTTCTCTCTAATTTTATTTTGCAGGCAGGATAAACTGAAAAGGTGGTTGGCCCGTGATTTCCCCCAGCTGGTGTTCCACTGTAGCCTGACACTCAGCCTGAATTTTCATTTCGTTTCGGGCGTGGCTAGCGATTCAGGGGCTGGAGCCAGGCTAGTTCCACTGCCCTGCAAGCGCAACATCTCTGAAATGTTTTTTGTTGATACATTAACAGCAGATAAACTGTTAGACAGGCTACCTTATCCATCAGACACAACAAGAGTCAACCCAGGTAAACCAAGCTGAAAGTGACAATGAACACACAGATAGTACTTCTGGACAGCAAACTACAGAGCACACAAGGGCACTGATATTAAAGACACTTAAGTGAATCTCTCGGTATGAATTGCCCGTGGCCTCCTACAGCAGAGGATTTAAATGTGTCCGAAGTGAAATTGTTGTGCCAGTTGAACTATTCAATGTAATTGCCTGGATTATTGGTGCATCAGAGGCACCAACACTAGCCTGTTATGTTGATATTCCTGAAGATGTATACCTAAAGGTTTTCATTCAACCTTTATTTAAATTCTCTAAGTTACTGTGTCTTGGTCTAACTGTTCGCCATTTAACAGGTTTGTTCATCCAATGTTCTGTCACTACTGAATAGATTAGGACATTGTGCTTCTTGTCAGTCTAGACACTAGCCTAGCTCAACTACAACTTCTCTAAGGGATTCTCAAAGAAGGCACCAACAATACTGGTGTGGGGTAGCATTGATTTTGGGGAGGAGACACTGGGCACACATTAAAAGCACCTCCTAGCATCCCTGTACAACAATACCAACAGTCTAAAAGACAAGGGCCACAGAACTTGTTTCACGATGAAAGTGTTCCATTGCAGGCAGAAACATACAGGTTGAACACTGTGTGCTGCCAAACAGAACTGGCATATGTTTTGTGTGAAGTACACATAATATGCTGAAGCATGTACAGTGCCAAGCTGGATAGAGGATTTACAATGCTACAACGTGATGCCACTATGCCTACATAGGGGGCATTGACAAATGACAAATGTCATTACATGTACAAATGTGACACTTTGTGGTATTTGAATAAATGTAATAATTCTGACCTTTAGTGCATTCATTTGTAGTCTTTTGCATTATTCCAATTTAGGGGGCATGGTAACATTTTGGGCCAAGGTGTGCTGATTTTCTTTAATGACTTTCATTACACAGTAGGTTGAGACATTTTTTATGTATGAAACAAGCTTTTGGCAAAATGTACTATGTGTATGCTTCATTGTTCTGGGTGACAATCACTTAAGGTGAAGAGTTTTTTTTTAACAAATTTGCTACATTTCATGATCTAAATTCACATATGAGTAAACTATGGCACAAATACTTGTTGCAGATGTTAGGTATATATATTTATGACATTTGAGAAAGATATTGTGTTGCCAAAATCAATAGAACACATTTTAAAAGCAAAAACAGCAGCATACAATTTTCGTTTTTTAGTTATACACTTTCATATACATTTCTGGCTTGTGACAAAATACTGCAGGATATTATGCGGAGAACTTTTAACCCAACGTCCAGAAGGGTATTGTCTATGCAAAAATGCATTGAAATATAGTGCCAAAGACATGGGAACGAAAATCATTTTCTAGGCACTTTTTCTTGGGTCGCAGCACGGCCTTGTACATTGATTTATTTTGTCTTTGAGTGTGTGCTGTTTTTGTTGTTTTTAATTATGCTGCTGCAATGTCTAAAGAATCTTACCAAACATAAATAAGTAGGCCTAATATTCTTATATGTGCCTGTACCTGTAGAAGACCACCTTGAACTCAGCACATCAGTGGACTTGTTATCCACTGTCACAGCTAAATGCAGTTAATGCACTGAGCATTTTATCTCATCACAAAATGGCTTAATCAAATCATCAGCCAGTATTTCAGTTCTACTGGTTGCTCATGTGGAATAACTGAGAATGTGAATTGCATGATTTTACCTCTCATTCCATCCTCTTTCTGTTTGGCTTCAGTTCAAACGTGGTCAGTGTGGTCACTCCCTCTTGGCACAACTTGGCAGTATGACGATTGATTAGGCTGCATCGTTGAAGGAAGAATGATATGCAATACATAGTTCAGTCCATTCCGGTTATAGTTTAGTACCCTCCTAGCCATGGTTCACATGACGTCATGGCGCAACTGCCTCCTGTTTTATGCGATCGCTACATTTACAGTCCAAACGTGTATATAAACATTCCGATTTCAAATATAAAGTACTCGCCACATGTGCGGCACGGGTGTTTACTGGTACAGCGATTAGCATTGCTGCATCCCGCGTTGTTTCATAAAAAGCATTTTTATTTGAGCTGTTTTTTTGCCATTGGCTTTCAACTACGCGCCCCTATCGGTCGGGAGGAGTGTGGCACTCGGTGTGTTCGATATAGGCACGCTGACCGCACTGCCAATACAGACTAATAGGCGAGTGCGCTCCCGGTGTGCAACTTTGTATTTCCCAAACGAACCCCGTTTGAGAAAAGTAGCCAGGGCGCTCGGATACAAATGCTTTTTATTAAACAACGCGGGATGCAGCAATGCTAATTGCTGTACCAGCAAATTTCTAACACCCGTGGCACATGTGGCGAGTACTTTATATTTGAAATCGGAATGTTTATATACATGTTTGGACTGTAAATGTTGCGATTGCGTAAAACAGGCTGCAGTTGCGCCATGACTAATCATCATGACAGTCATGTTTCAGGGCTAGTACCCTCCCTGGACCCTGACCCATTCCTCTTTGAATGCCGGCCCGGTTTTCAGTGTCCACCTGAAATCTAGGCTTCTACTGTTGCTAAATTACAGTCATGTTGGAGGGCTACTGCTGGTTAAAACTTTAAGTAGGCCTACTGCTGCTCCCAGAGCGAAAGCGAAAGTAACGTGGGCACTGTGAAGTCTGAACTCTCATTGTAAACCTACAAACTACTTGATGCAGTCTTTCCATATGTTGATGTCGCCCTCTTGAGGAGTATCTCGGAACAGCAACAATCACTGCATGAATGTCTGTCTGATTGATTGATGTATTTATTAACAGATTGGAGAATTACAGTACATTTCAAGCACAACTCAATACAAAACTTAACTGTGGACGACACCATAAAGCATTACACTTGTTTACAATAGGGACCACCATGTTCAATTCATCATAACATTTAGAGACATACAAATATAAACTTGCCTCTCCCTTACTCCCTATATTATTATATATTGTGTATACATACAGTTAATTTGTGAAACCACCTGCATGCAGACAAACTGACCAGACATTTGTTATAGGGGGTTATAATGTAGGCCTATATCATATAACCAGTCCGTTTTTGTAGCGTCTACAAAAATGGACTATAGCTTATAGCCTACTGTAAATGTCAGACCCAGAAATGTAACTTTTAGTTACTTGAAGTCAAAAAAGTCAACCAAAGAACAAGATTCCTATACAGGATCTCCTCACTGGTCAACAAAAACACCTTGAAGACCCTGACAGGAGCCCTCGTACAAGGTTTCTTCGACTATGCATGCACCTCCTGGTACCACAGCACCTCTAAGGCCCTTAAAATTAGGCTCCAGACTTCCCAAAACAAACTGGTCAGGCTACTACTTGGCCTCACTCCCCGAACCCACCTCACCCCTGCCCACTTTGACAGGCTGGAATGGCTTAGGGTTGACGACAGAGTACAGCATCTTGCAATGGGTCTGGTCCACAAGATTCGATACAACACCAAGATACCCATATACCTGTCTAAATACTTCCTTAATGTCAACGAAGTCCACACCCACAACACCAGAGGGAGTTCAACTAACCATGTGCAACCCAGATTCGGCACAAACAAGGGACTAAATTAATTTCGCTCCTATGCCACCAAAATGTGGAACGCCCTACCAACAGTCATTAAGAAGAATCCCTTGACTCCTTCAAAACCTGCCCTCAAAGGGCACCTACGGACTAGCCTGGTTAATAAACCAGACCGAATCAGCCGTTGGCAAAAAAAAATTGCCTACCAGTGTTGTGTGATATTAGTCTGGCTTATTAGCCAGGCTACCTACGGACGGCTGCAATTAGAAACTGGCCCCCGTAAAATCTGAATCCCCCACCCACCCCTTTTCCCCTCACTGTATGTTTCTTTTCCCTTTTTACCTCCTCTATGATGATTTCCTGTTTTGACTATATAGTTGTGTATATTCGTACGTCCTTAATTGTTTAGATGAATTGAAAATGGTGAAAGTGTAATGCTTTATGGTGTCGTCCACTCACAGTTAACAGTTGTTGTATTGAGTTGTACTTGAAATGTACTGTAATTCTGCAAACTGTTAATAAATCAATCAATCAATCAAGCTTAATTACTGTTAGAGACGTAGTGAAGTGCAGATTAATTCCAAGGATCCAACTTTAATGTTTAACACTGTGGTTTTACAATCAATGGACCTTCACCGTAGTCCGTAATATTATTGTGGTGGAAAAAGTACAACAATATTTTACTTAAGTAGAAGTACTGATTCTCTACTTGAAAATTACTTAAGTAAAAGTACAAAGTACCCATTAAGAAAGTTACTTAAGTAAAAGTATAAAAGTGCCTAAAATTAAATGTACTTAAGTACAAAAAGTACCCGGTGTAAAAGTAAAAATGACAAAGTACAAGTACAAAGTACAAGTAAAAAGTACAACATGCTTTTCAAAATGCCTACAAAGAAATGAAGTCCAAAAGTGGCTTTATTTCAACACTCGTCTCGAAACTGGCCATTCATTATCAATGGCATTTAATGTTTGTGTTAGGATAAACACTAGAAACTGGCCATTCATTATCAATGGCATTTAATGTTTGTGTTAGGATAAACACTAGAAACTGGCCATTCATTATCAATGGCATTTAATGTTTGTTTTAGGATAAACACTAGAAACTGGCCATTCATTATCAATGGCATTTAATGTTTGTGTTGGGATAAACACTAGAAACTGGCCATTCATTAGCAATGGCATTTAATGTTTGTGTTAGGATAAACACTAGAAACTGGCCATTCATTATCAATGGCATTTAATGTTTGTGTTGGGATAAACACTAGAAACTGGCCATTCATTATCAATGGCATTTAATGTTTGTGTTAGGATAAACACTAGAAACTGGCCATTCATTATCAATGGCATTTAATGTTTGTGTTAGGATAAACACTAGAAACTGGCCATTCATTATCAATGGCATGTTTGTGTTAGGACAATGTTTGTGTTTACATACACGCACCCTCAGGGTGCAAGCAAGCTCACACAAAAATATATTTCAGATGGGGGTCCACAGTCAACAGTCCACAGTCATTTAGGGGAGAATGGGGCGAGCCATTCCAATAAGTTCTTCTTACTATATGTTGTGTCTGTTGCTTTCTGTCTGCAGGTCCTGGGGATTGTGAGAATGCCTCTGTGCACAAGGTGGAGGAGGCCTGCCCTCCTTCCTGTCACAGTCGCTCACTGCCGTTCTCAAACTTTTTCACAGCTTAAAATAATTGATGAAATGAGCAGCTCAACAAAATGAGCAACCAAAACAATATTAGCCCTTTGCTGAAAAGGTAACAGGTACGGTCACCCTTTTCCAACTCGCCCCCGCGAAAAGTGAATATACAAACCGATTGTAACTTTAAATTCCATTTTAACCATGTTAGATTCATCAAAAACACCCGTTCTTTTTTCTGGTGAATCGGTGTCATCCTAATACGTGAGCGGCCGTTCTTTTTCATTTATTTTATTAGTCCTTACCAGTTCTGAATATATGAACAGCAAATGATGTTCAGTGTGGGAAATGTGATAGGGGGGGAATTGTTTACCTGTGTGGGTCTGTTGCGCGGAAAAGTGTGTCCCAGTATTAATCTGTGTTGGTTTTTTTTGACACAAATTCATTTAATTAAGATTGTTAGAATGTTTGGCGTGTGTAGGGCAGATTGAGGTTGGAGGACAGGGCTGTGCGGCGCTAGGTTCCGTGAGGCGGTCCATGCGTCGTGGCGTTGTGAGATGGCGGATAAAGCGAGCAGCTGTCTTGCTCTATGCTAAGGAAGTACTCTGACTGACTGACTGTCCGCTAAATTATTAATAGGATATTTATATACAGACAGTTTTTTTGTCAAAATCTATTGGCATTGACAATTTCCATAATGTCTGCCTACCTTCAGGGTGGAACAGCTATAGCTATACTGTGATCTCATCGGTCTACTTCACTAAATCATTTTAAATATAAGCTTAGAACACATTTGATGAATCAAATTTAACAATTCACGTGTCTTACTCTTAACCTAATAAACCCCACAGGGTTTTAAAAATCTCACCTGCACAACCCTATATTTTGCTGTTGTTTCAAATGTGTCGCTTTTAGATTTAAATGTGCAAACAAATACAAAAACAAAGAATAGAATACTAAACCCAAATTTTGTCAAATGATCACTAAAACAGAGTATATTATTCCATAAAACACATTTCTCATTCAAATATATTAAAGTACAACAATACATGGCAAATTGAGGTAATAAACTTTAATAAATCAACATGAAATGTCAAGAAACTTAAAACAAATGGGGTGTTATAACATTTATGAACCAAATCTGGGGCAAATCTGAGAAGAATGATGACTTTCAGTCATGGGGCCCCAACAGTCGACGAGCTTGAGGTCAACGTCTACGCGGAACTTGGCGTAGGTTCTGAATCTGGTCATCGGGTAACTGATTCAACCAGGAAGAAGAGGAAACATGGTTTTATGTTAGTGAGTTTAAGTGGTTTAATTACATTGTAATACTGTAAAACAATAAACATTATTATCAGAGATGACACACTTTAAGGTTTTAAAGAAAAATTACCATGACAATGTTTTAATATTACTTATTTTATACTTGTTTACTGCCAAAGACGTCTTTGACGACCTTGTTCCCCCAATGGTTTTCGCAGCCGAAGACAACTTTTAAATGAGTTAATATTATATTATATATTTATTATATTATTATAATAAATTTTGGTGTTTTAATTAATGATTTGAGACCATTTGCAATTGTGGCCCATATACTGTAGGTTGGGAATTGCTGGTCTAGGAGGTATGGTCCAGTAGGATTATAGAAGGTAAACTAGTCTTGTACAGTCAAATAGCACAACCATGGTAATAATACATACGTTAGATGGGACCCATGAATTAGCAGCACTACAGTTATATCTGTATGTGTACAAAGTTGTAAATGTCAACAGTATCCATAACATAAGCAAGCAGCACGCTAGCAGACAATACACTAGTTCTGTCTTTCAATCATTTTATTATTATTATTATTATTATTATTATTAGTAGTAGTAGTAGTATTATTAGTATTAGTGTTATTGTTATTGTTATTGTTATTGTTATTATTATTATACACAGATACACCGGCTACTTTCTAATGTTTTGATAATTTGTGTGACAGATGTATGCATATGATGGTATATAGAATTTCATGTGACAAGCTTAAACTACAGTGTATTTAATTAAGAAGAAGACGATCAGGTAATGTAATTGTGAAAATAATAATAACTAGAACTGCACTCTGTCGAGTGCCTATAGCTTGTTGCACACAAGTCGGCCATAAATGACCTACTAGTTGCGCAAGCAGAGCGCGCAAGTACTGTCGACCGATTTGCTGGGACGGTGCATACGCATCGTCCTGGGTGAAACTAGTACTTGCGCGCTCTGCTTGCGCAAGTAATACAATGATTGAAAGACAGAACTAGTGTATTGTCTGCTAGCGTGCTGCTTGCTTATTTTATGGATAGTATACTGTTGACTTTTATCATGAGTAATTCAACAAAAAAAATCACACCCGTGTGAAGTGAGTGGTGCTACTCTGTGTGGAGGTTCCAGGGGGGGGGGGGGGGGGGGTATATATGGTGATTTCAGGTGTGCCAGTATATTGAAATTGTATTTCCTAGAGGATAGCCCCTTGAGATGTATCATCTCGTTTTAGAGGGGGTCCTCGGGCACAACACAATGAATACAGTACATAGACAAAACAATACATTAAACATGTCGACACAGAACAATACACGTACAACAGCAACAAAACATAGATGCTCTCCAAACCACTCAAACACTACATCAAGACCAGAAGCAACTGCACTGAAACGTCTCCCAAAAAATACTAATAATAGTGATACTAATAATAAAAATAAAAATAATAAAAATAATAAAGATAAAGATAAAGCATAATCAAGCATTAAAGTACACACCTCTCTCCAAAAATCAAAAACAAGTACAAATGGGTTTCAGGTCTACAAGCAAAGAGGCCTTGAAAATATTAAATGATGTAATTGATCTCAAAGCAACAGACGTTGGAAGTTATTCCAATCAGACGTGCTTTTCAGCTTTAAACTGAAAAGCACGTCTCCCAATTTCATTAGATGTTGTGGGTACAGAAAAATAAAGTTGTTGAGTATGTCTAAGAGGGTATCTAGAGTTATATGTAACTAATAACTGTTTTAAATATGATGGATAAAGTAAATGCACTTAAAAATGAAAAGCAGCCAGTGGAATTGCCTCCTCGAGTTAGCCAATTTAAGGTATCAT
Source organism: Electrona antarctica (assembly GCF_951216825.1). Lineage (NCBI taxonomy): Eukaryota > Metazoa > Chordata > Actinopteri > Myctophiformes > Myctophidae > Electrona > Electrona antarctica. The sequence goes on along the minus strand of NC_136807.1, from coordinate 22,145,368 downwards.
ACATGACACAGTGGTGTGTCTGGTAGGGACACCTCAAGACAAATCTACAGATACTATTGTACACAACATTTAATGAATGGAGATGAGCTTCAGTAGGATTCTGATAAATGATATCACCATAATCAATAACAGGAAATAAGAGTTGTTGAACAATGCGTTTTCTTATTGTAAAAGTAAAGAAATGTATAGACCTATAAAAATAGTATGGTTGTTTTTCACCATCTGTGCGCAACCTAACGCACACACAAACACACACGCACGTATTAACTGTCTATATGATGCTTTCGGGGGGTGCCAATACATTACAGTGACAGTACAGTACAGTACAGTAGAGGGTACAGTAGAGGGACCGCCACACGGTAACTCTGTCATTTCTCAACCGTTTCGGACGCGGCGCGGCACGCCGGAACCGGCCCGGCCCCCTGGGCGCATTCCTGGGGGTCTGGAACCCCCCCCCCCCCCCCCCCGCGAACCCCCTCACGTAGTTGCACCACTCACTTCACAGAGGTGTGATTCTTTTTGGGACTCATAAGAATTTTTTGGGACTCATTCGAATGACCACCTGTGCATCCCGGGACCCATTACATTGAAAACCTATTTACATCACTGTTATATTGGTTGTCTTCTATGGTGTGGTATACCAAAATGGACATAACTTTTTTTCGCTATGTTTCCGGCAGAGCAGGCCTCTCATTCTGTGGTCCTTAAATGGTAAATGGTGCATTTCTATAGCGCCTTTATCCAAGGCGCTTTACATAGATTGTCATCATTCCATTCACCCATTCACATACACATTCATACACCAATGGTGGCGGAAACTATGCAAGGCACCAACCAGCACATCAGGAGCAATTAGGGGTTCAGTGTCTTGCTCAAGGACACTTTGACACTAACTCTGGGGGAGCCCGGGTTCGAACTGGCAACCTTGCGGATACTATCTGGCCACTCTACCCCTGAGCCACCACCGCCCATGACCTTAATGACCAAATTAATAGAAATAAATAACACAAATAAAAAGTACGGCATGACGTCACAGGTTAAACCCTATTCCTTGAGCTTTTGGGCCTGTGGCTCCCCCGCTATGACATAAGCATCTAACTTGCAACATTGGGCCTCATGCGCCAATAAGTTCCTAACTTTTCCTCTTACATTTCTTCCTAAGTGAATTCCTAAGAGAATTCCTAAAACGCCCCATATATCCTAATTAGCATCCTAATTACCATAGGGAACCGCCCCACCAATCCCATATAAGGCATTGGGATTTCACTTTCCTACCTGTTTTCACCCAGGTGGGTGTGGTTTTGCATGACTCCATGGCCTTGCCTGCAGTCACACCTGTGTGTGATTGCAGCACACAGAAATCACAGGACCTCACACATAGAAATAAAGTTGAGTGAAGTCAAGAATACCTAAACTAAAAATCAATAATACTGTGGAGGTACTGAAGTGAACAGAAATTTTCATATTTTCAATATTCATGAATGTATTTTATTATTTATCTCACAATAGTCAACTTGGGGGGGGGGGGGGGGGGGGGTGATGGCGGGTGTGGGGGGGGGGTTATGTGGTGAGTATGGTGCATTTGTTTGGGTTGGGTTGTAAACTCTAAACCAGTGGTTCTCAAACATTTTCATGTCAAGGACCCCCAAATTGACATGCATTCTGCAGACCCCCATATGAAAATATTTTCTGCTAGGGAAATGCTTTGAAGATTTATCAAAATGTTTCGAAAATAGCCGATCTACAAGCTCAAAATGGGCAGTAATGGGACATGTTTGTGAGCTTGTAGATTGACTATTTTCAGTATTTTCAAGTATAAAATGGGATTAAAGTGGTAAAATGTTCCATATTTTGCTGTGGACTGCCTGGAACTTCCTCAAGGACCCCTTGAGGTCCTCAGACCAAACTTTGAGCATCATGCAGATGGCGCTGTTTTTCCTTTATGTTTTCAGATTGCACTTAAGAACAAAAAAGGCACCCTAAGAGTGCTCTACAGTGTGCGTAGATTCTGTTCTTACCTACGAACAAATCACAGCTAAGAAAAGATTGAGGGATCCCAAAACCTTCTTAAAAACGTCCTACTTGGGTCTAAGAACAAATTTCCTCTTAAGAACTTCTTAAGAACGGTTGGCGCATGAGGCCCATTGTTTTTAATTGCACATTTTTAATTGCTTGTACACTTGGAAATATCCTACCAATTTCATATGACGGTCTATAATATTTAGTAGTATTATATACATTTTAGGAGTGTATACATATGTTTAGATGCCTGTGACAGCCTGTCAGCTGATCAGACAATGCTGTTCCGCTTGTGTACGACAGAAAAAGAGGTGTAGGACAAAGCCTACTATTTAATACTCACCATCTGCTGCTCAACTAGCACCGTAGTGTAATCGCCAAGGTTACCAATCAAAGCTGTTAGCATCGCGTTGCGATTGACAGCAGTTGTGTCAATTGTTTCTCCGTTTGCGAAAGTCATATATGACTCCAGGTAGGGTATCGGGTGATTGGCTGCACAAAACTGGGGGTTCGGATTATCCTGTTGTCGGCGCTTTTTCCATTGATGGTCTTCCAGCTTCTGTAAGATATAAAAATCACACCCGTTTGAAGTGAGGGGCGCTCTTATCATCTTACAACATGATGATGTAAAACAAACATTGAGACAAAACAAACATTAAATTCTCTTCATTGTCAATGGCGTTTTTAAAACAAACATTGAACTAAAAACAAACATTCATTTATCTTCATTGTCAATGGTGTTTTTTAAAACAAACATTGAACTAAAAACAAACATTAAACCTGTATATAGGAGGGGCTAGCGCCCCTCAAAAATGTCATATGTGATCCTGGCAAAGATGCTGTAAAACTTTACTAAATATTTATCACCAGTTAAGACGCCTGAGGGCCGCGTGCACGCATCCGCCTGGGTGACAGCAGACTGCTGGGCGAGTGCTGGTGCTTTGCAATGGGGGGTCAGATCAACATATCTGAATGGGTGACAGCAGACTGCTGGGCGAGCGCTGGCGCTTTGGCATGGGGGGGTAAGATGTTAATTTAAGAACGCTAGATTTCGCCGGCTGCCGGGCACGGCTAGACTAATAACTTTGGGGCAGGCCCCTCTAGAGATTAAATGGACAGGTATCAGTCAAAAGGGAGACATCGAAGAAGAAGGACGGGGTGGGAAAGGATCAACATATGGAATGTCAGATCAGGTCAGCTCCATATATGGAGATCTAAGGGTTTGAGGTCAGATGTAGAGTTGCTGGCCAATATTGATGACATCAGGGATCTCCATATATGGGCATTCCCATATATGGGCTTAATACTGATGACATCAGGGATCTCCATCCCTGATGATGTCACGTGATGTCATATGTCGTGAGGTCACGAGGGGTCACAGACTAACTAACCAACTGACGGGAAATGCACGTTTTCATAGTAAATGCGACTTGCGGTCGCAATAACGTGCGACCGAAAAAAGCTCATACGGTAGCTTATCAATACCGTGTCCCGACCTACTGTCCCTTACACTATTTTGAATCGAATGTGTGTCTGTGTACGTCGCCTCGACTAAGAACAAAGTGAAGCCTGACTCATGCTTCACCGTACGACGTGTTGCATGCTGAAAATAAAAAATATCAGCTCTCACTAGATGAAAAGAGAGATATGGGGCATCATTATGTCATATCACATTGCCCATATGACAAGGTATGAACTCTGGTGCGGATCAAAGAAACGGACCATGGTCCATCTAAAAATGTCGAACTCGGTTCGTTTCCAAACAGACCACGGTGTGGTTTGTTACGGGTGTGAACAAGAACATAGTCAGACTTTATACAGGACCAAATATAGAAAGTTAGCCAAAATAGTCGGCAGTTGTGAGGTTGGATTATTAATCCAGTTCTAAAAGCATGTCTTTCTTACGGGAATGGGGAATCACTATTGATATATGATATGACAGCTGATCTATCTTCATGAGATGCAATATAAACGTTAACTTTATCCTATAGTTAGTATAGACTCTCTTCTCCCTTTATGAGCCGTGCTGTGGTCTGACTATATGTCAAGTAGAAAGCAAGAGCAGCACATTTAACCATGCACAAAAATAACAGATTTATAAGCTAATAAAGCTATCTCGCTAACATCCTAGGTACAGGATGTTAGCTTGTAGATCTGTTCTTTTTCAGCATGCACTAACGCACAAAGTTATGACATAGTAGCCTACAAGCAAAGTTGCACAAGATGCAAGATCCTCCCGGCACAAGATTTTAGGGAGGAAATAACGTGTGTTCTCCTCAGACATAATAATATTAATTTTCATATCTTGCTAAAGGTATAGAGCATCGCAGTCCCAACCCCTTTCATGACGTCGAGAGACCCGGAAAAGAATTACCCGTTCATTTTCCTCATACATAGACCTTCCAAAAAGTAATTATTTAAAGACATTTACGCGGCGGACAAAGCCAACTCAAGTTGTGACAAATCATGACAATAAACACAATGTTTTGGGCCGATCAAATAATTTGTAAGAAGAAAAACTAAATAAAAAGTGTTGTAACCTGCCTTTTTTTCCTTCTTTCTAATTATTTGATCGGCCCAAAACAAACGAGTTGTGACAAACATGATTTGTCACAACTCGAGTTGGCTTTGTCCGCAGCGTAAACGTCCTTAAATAAATACTTTTTGAAAAGTATTTGAGGAAAATTAACAGGGAATTATTTTCTGGGTCTCTCTCTTGTCTTTAAAGGGGGCGGGACTGCGACGGCCTAAATAAAATGGCCAAAACCGAGCTCATAGCCCATTTCCATCTACAAAGGTCAAATCTCATTTGAAAAAATATCAAGTGTATGAAAGCCATAGCCATTTGAAATGTTTATTATTATATTGTTGGAATGTTACACACCTGCTCAATTAATTGCACCATTGTGTTGTGCAAAATAGATTAGGTCAAATCAATTATAGGCTGGCGCAACAAGCTGGTGTGATTGAAAACGTATAGGCAATGGCATTCTTCATTAGCCTGGCTAATAAGCCAGACTAATATCACACAACAGTCATTTTTTTTGGCCAACGGCTGATTCGGTCTGGCTTATTAGCCAGGCTAATTCTTCATATCCTCACCTCAAGTAAACTCACTGGATTATAATTTCTTCAAATAGACAAGAGGATCCCAGGTAGGCCTATGAAATTATTAAGGGCAATTCACATCAGGTATGATCGTATGAATGTGATTTCATGATCGCAAACGGAAATTGTCTCTTGAGAAGGGTACAGTAGATTCGGACAGCGCCTCTCTCTCTCTCTCCCTACCTCTCTTCCCCCCTCTCTCCCACGGTGTGTGTATGTGTGTGTGTGTTTGTGGTTCCTCCATCCGTCGCTATAAATGTGCGCATAGTATGTAGTTTTCACTGTTGTTATTTGAAATACAAAAAATAACAATCACAATACGCTTCTGTTGTAGTTTGCTTGTGAAGTAATTTTCCATGTAAATATCCTATTCTGTCACTGTCAGTAGATCAATGGCCAGGTGTCATTTGTTTACATATTTTCTTCCCTTAACAAAGCTAACCAGACCAGAATGAAAATGCAACTATTTAAACATTTGGTCCCTGATATGGGGACCTTCTAAGCGAATTTTGGATGTGAAAGCGCCCTAATTAGTATATTGGGACATCCCTATTAGTTAGTCACCCACACCTCCATATATGGTCACGCCTCGTGACATCACGCCTCCATATGGTCATGCCTCGTGACATCACGCCTTGTGACATGTCACACCACCATATATGGCAATCTCCATATATGAAGATCATGATACTGACCTCATCTAACCCAACCATACATGGAGAAGACTGGATCAATCACCTAGATCTCGTCGGCCAGCAACTCTACATCTGACCCTTAGATCTAATCCTGGTTAATTAAATAAACAAGCAAGGTAGCTCGCCAAAACTCCCTTCTATGAGCAATGCTTCATGGGAAGGTTTCAAATGTTATCCTGTTGGAATGAGATCATATGGCTGGAGACGCCTTATGGAGACGGCTGGGTGGCTGGAGATGCCCCTCAAGCCAATGAAAACTGCCTGTGAGTGTATCATGTAATGCTTTTGTGATCACGCCAGAGGGCGCATCTCACTTGAAATTACTGTTGACTGTTCATTAAAGTGCTGGATAGTATCCAGGGGTATCCAGGGGTTTACTCTCACAATAGTAAACCCCTGTTTACTAGAACAAATGATATATAGAATATAAAGCTTTATCCTTTTCACAAAAAGGTTGCGTTTTAAGCAAAAAATATCACTTACTACTTCGATGGCGTGGAGGACCCGGTCAACTGTGGTTGACCGGATCAGACGGATGTACACTTTGATACCATCTCTGTATTTAATTAGGCGATTTAGATTGTCGTCATTAACTGCAAGTGTCACTTCTAAATTCACCATCTCTTCTCTCTCCTCGTCTCTTCGCCTCTTCTTCGCCGGAGGCTCCGCCGGAGGCTCCTCACCCTCGTTGTACCACCACTGAAACACAATTTAGAAAAAGATCCATTAAATCTCACAAACTCTCTGATAGGGTGGCCATTCCACAGTCCAGTCTTACGTCATATGGTCTGATAGATCGCAATCGTGTGTTACCTAGCTATCAGTTAGCTATCAGTTGCTAGACTATAGAGTAAAGCGCCCGTACAGATCGAGTTGTTCTATAGCCAACTAAGCCATCTGGGGAGTTGCACCCCAGGAAATATTTATAAACTTCTAGAGTAGACAATGAATACCCTGAGTACCTTAGTGACTCCTCACACAGTTTGTTTTTCAATGTATAAAAGGCAGGCAGAAACTTGTTTATCAAAAGTACAAAAGGCTTTAATTACCACTTTGGTTTAAAAAACAATTAAAACATTTCATTATTCAACCATAAAATAGATGATAAGAACACTAATTAATATGACAGGGATATACACATGTATACCAGGTATAGTAATGGTATCGGCCTAGTGTATGTGCCTGATGATCTCACAATAACAGCAAAACCAAAACACAAAGCAACAAAATAAGGGTTTCACTGTAAAATACTGGCAGTAAAATGAGAATGAACTAGAAAAAGTGCCCTTCCGGGCACAGGTCTCCACCAGGAGGATAGGAGTGTGTGTGATGTTTGGCAAAATGTTTAGGAGTAATGTTTAGGAGCCTTTGATGGCAATTGGATGATTTGAGGCATTTTGTTCCAAAAATGTGTTTTGCAAAAATCAACCTGTTGGTGGCGCTATAACAGGCCAATGTGAAAAGGGTGGGATATATTCCTCAGCCTAGTAAGAAAATGTGTGAAAGATTTCACGTAAATTGTATGCTGCGTTCATGATTTGAGGCTTTTGTTCAAAACGGGGCAATCTTGCAAACTGTGAAAGCCAATTATAGCCAATTAGGATGGAATATGAAATATCGGACAGATCCGACTTGAGCACATGACCATAGAGATACTGTGTAACGATTTGTGAGATTTGTGGACAGAATCTGGAGGAGTAATATCAAAAAAGGTGTTTTACAAAAGTCAGCCTCCTGGTGGCGCTATAAAAGGCAGATGCGGAAATTGCAGGTCAAAGGTTTGTCCTTGGCCACTAGGGAGTGTGCATGCAACGTTTCACGCAGATCGGTGCAGTTTTAGGTAAAAATGTGAAAAGCTGCCTCATGGTGGCGCTATAACAGGCCGTTCTGGAAAATGCGGGGCAGAGGTTCATCGTTGCCATCCAGGGAGTGTGTGTGCAAAGTTTGGCATCGACCGGGTTAACGGTGCCGGAGATTAGCTGTACACAGACGGACGGAAGGACACACACACGGACGGACGGACACACACACGGACGGAGTGCAAAACATACTCTCTCCCCATGCCTTCGGCCTGGTGGAGACAATGAATTAATATCTGGTAGTGAGTGTGTTTAAAATCTCCCATTATAGAATACAGGCAGCTTTGCACAGCACACACACTGCCACTCTGACAGCCAGAGCCTACTGGCATCCCCATTATAAAAACTAGAACACGGCCGGTCTCGCTCTAGCTCCACGCCATGCCATACTGTACTGTAAAGCTGTGTACCACTACCATACTGTACTATACTGTACTGTACCGAAATGTACCATAGTATACCATACATACAGTTTACGTGTAGGCTACATGTATATAACGAGTCACGACACAATGTGAGTGTGACAGCTCTTACCCGTTTACAAAATAGGCTTACCCCTCTTCCAACTGTATATACTTTCCCCATTTTCAACAGTTTTTACGTAACTTCACCACTATCTCATGCTGTTTACATTTCTGAGTCTTCTGACTAATAACGTATTCAATGAAAGATGCCTGTGAACATTTGCTAGTTTGACCACTTCAAATGCTCTTAAATCGCAGATTAAATAGCAGATTGACCGGCTACATGCTTCTGAAATCAGTCATGGCGACTGAGAACCAGTTTCATGTGAACACATGAAAGGGGATATAACACGTGCCAAACATCCTCGCTGACAGTTTGAAAAACAAAACATTACACACTCACATTCATAATCTTGCGTTTGATCCATTGTGCTCCTTGGAGAACGACGTGTAGTGCGGTTTGCATCTTCTTTCCTGAGTGAGAATCGCTCTATCTCTCGCTAGATCTCTCGTCAGACTCGTGGCTGGAAGAACATGTTCAACCGCGAGTACGCAGGTAGGCTACTTCTCGGGACATCTAGTGGCGCATTATTCTTTATGGAGACCCCCATTTAATGGCATTTCTATCTCTGGGACCCCCAATTTATATTGAAAAATCAATGTTAATTTAACAGAGTGTACAAATGGAACTAAATGGACCCGTTGGGGTCCGTTTGGTAATGCAAATGGTACCAAACGGACCCCAACGGGTCCATTTGGTATCAACATTGGTATCCATTTGGTATCAAACTATCATTTAGCTGGGGACCCCTGGAACTCCCTCAAGGACCCCTGAGGGTCCTGGACCCCTTTGTCTGTTAATGTTTATGTTAATGATTTTTAATACAAAACCAGGTTCAAAGTAGTACAAGTTGACTGAAACAATGCCAGATGGAATTTAATTCAGTCAGCTCTCAGCTGTCCTTGCTATATGTGATCTGTTAAGTAAACTAAAAAGAATCACGAATGCAAGTTTTATCACAATATTTGCATATGAGATTTTGTATTATCTTCCAGCACTATCTTCCAGGGGTGAATAAAGTTTCTCACAGAAACCTGCTGGCACAAATCTCACCTTGTGCTGGAAATGAAGACGCGCTCCTGAAAGATTTGACTGATGGAAGTCTTCATGAGCGCATTGTTTTCCAGCAGCTGGTAAGTCACACATTTTTTATTTATTTTTACAAAAATGACCGATATTCACTCCAAATGACTCGATCGGTGATCGGGACCGGTCCCAAGAAACCTGATCAGAGCACCTCTACAAAATATATTCTACATCTGGGTAGAGTCTGAGCATGAAGGGGTTGGTACCTACATTCCTTCCTCTTCAATGAAACACATTATGTTCTTAATTGATCCTGTCATCATGTTGGGGACAGAAGCGCTGCATCACTTGAAGCAAATCAGAGATAATATAACCACACCATAAATTGTCTCAACATGCTATCGTTGAGTTGTGCTCTTATAGGACACACCAACAATGACTATCATGTCTGTCAGAGGGGAGATGGCACCCCCCATGTAATATACAGTGTCAGCAAATACGGCCAATCGGATAACAGAGAATGCAAGACATTCTAGACATCCTAGCAAAAAAATGGGACCCAAATTCGTGCGCGTGCACTCTTCCTGCATACAGTTTGTTTAAAGTAGTTGGTTATGATGTGAATGCACTCAGTTTCACCCCTAAACCGTAGTCCTACTCTAAACGTAAAGTAGAGATGTGAGCATCTAGCCTGGGTTCCAGCCTAGACTAGTTTACCTTCTATAATCCTACCATACCTCCTGGACCAGCGATTCCCGACCTATGGGCCACGATTTAAAATGGAACATTTATGATAGTATAGCATTAACTCATTTAAAAGTAGACTTCGGCTAAAGCCATTGGAGGGAAAAAGTCATCAAAGATATCTTCGGCAGTAAATAAAATAATATAATTATATAAAATAAGTAATATTTTTTTTCTTCTTTAAAACCAGTATGTCATCACTGTTATATAATTAAACCATTTAACTAACATGAAAAACATGTGTCCTCTTCTTCCTTGTTGGATCAGGCCCAAGGGGATGAGACCGAATACTTAGCTGACAACCTCAGCAAGGTACAGATCAAGAAGAGGAAGCAGTGAATCCTGAATATGAGATGTAAGCATGTGTTATTATACAATAATTAATGTTTAAAAATTGTCATGGTATTTTTTCTTTAATACCTTAGTGTGGCATCACTGTGATATAAATAGGTTTTTATTACAATGGGTAATTAAACCACTTCTATAACATGAAAACCTCTTCTTTCTGATTGAATTAGCACCAGGAAAGTGAAGCCACTGCTTGCCCCATGCCATCCCCATGAGGTTCTACTAGCAAAGGTTCTGCTTTTGGAGCTCCATGATGGGAAACTCCATCCCAGCTTTTTTTTTTTTTTTGTTCTGTATGCCCATTGCTGGCTGTCTGCTTGGATGGGAAACTCCATCCCAGCTTTTTCTTTTTTGTTCTGTATGCCCATTGTTAGCTGTCTGCTTGGAGTATAAAAAAAACCTTTTAATTTAATTCTCTTCTCTCTTGAAGATATTTATTTATGCTTTATTCTTTCCATCCACTCACACACACCACACTGTCTCACACATCCACATTTACACCACTGATTACTGACTCCACACATCCTTATGTTCTTAGGCCTTGTGTTGTTTTCCTGTTATATGGTTATAATTTTAGTTATCAGAGAACAGTTATCAGTAGATAACACCATTACTAATATTAAGACGAGTTGGCTTAACACTTATCTATCATCAAAATGGTAGCTGAAGTTACATATTTGGGGAAGTTTTGTAACTGAGTTTAGTGTACTTGTATGTTATACAGTACTAGAGGTTAATCGCAACGGCCTCCACATCCACGCTACATCTGTCTCCCCCTCCTCTACCTCTTTAGGTCAGGAGGCTCCCTCTCTGTCTACCTCTCCTCTGCTCCTCTCCTCCCCCTCCTCGCTGCCACTGATATTGAGACAGGTATTGCTGCAGCTTCATAGTGGATCGGGTGATAGCTCTTCTCATACTTCGACTGTATGCAGACTCAGAGGAGGTCGGCGTGTACAACGGCAACTCTACACTGTCTAACCCCTTAGTTAATTATTACAGGGTATAAGACTAGTTACTAGGTTCGGAGGAGCAGTAAGCAGGGAGAATGATTTAGACCACAGACCATAGGTAAGGTTTAGTAATAAAATAAAAGAATAGAATGGCAGATACACAACAAACAATGACAATAATCATTCAAAACAATAAACAAGAGAAAACAACAGTTGAATGTCACCAAGTAAATGCCTCCTATTAACCCTATGCTCACACAGGAAAGCAGTTAAGTACTATTGTATCCTATTTAAGTCTCTGTTTTAGTCCTATTTATTCACTATTTATTTTAGTTTCCTTTTCAGGTTTTAAATCTAAGGTAAGTAACTAAGTTAAGTTGTTTTTAAGTAACTTATTCCTATTTTAGGTTCACTATAAGTATTGTTTTAACCAATGAAATGTATTTTTATGAAATCAAAATACGTTGTTATTTATCAATTCACCTTTGTTTCACCTTTAAACTATTCAAAGTAAAGGCATAATCAATTTCTCAAACATGTACAAAATCAAATATTCACGATGTCACTCAATCACTCACGGGAATGCAGAAATAAAATATCTACACTATATCAACCATCACATTCCATTCACTTGAACTCAATTCACTCAATAACCCATAAATGTCCATTCACAGGTATGTGCAATTAGGCCTGCTTTAGACTGCAGTCACTTCAAGTCAGATCCGATTGAAATCCATTTTTTTCCTCAAATCCGATCTTTAGGCCCGGTCATTCACACCGTTTGCAAGTGACCAGATCCGATCTGTGCATTCAGACTGATTTTAACAACTCAACGTCGCCCTGCATCGACATATCTGCTTTGGTTACCGTGGTAACCAACAACAATCTAACAAAAAAGTTAGGAGCGCACAACTTAAGAGTATATATTGAAGCACCACCGAGTGAGGCGAGGCGAGCTCGGCATTCCATACATGTGATGTATATTGATCCTTCACCACCTGTCCTTTCTGTTCTGAAATTCCATAAGTTGATCTGACCTCATCAAACCCTGTACACTCAAGACACGCTCCATATATGGCCAGTACACAATTCATTCCATATGTTGATCTGACCCCGCATGCCAAAGCGCCAGCACTCACCCAGCAGTCTGCCGTCACTCAGGCGGATGCGTGCACGCGACCTCGCCCTAAACGTCATGCAACTCGGTATGTATGATGTCATAAGTAGATGTGACCTCACCAGTATGACACGAGTAATCTAGCTAATTGGATAAAAAGCACTGCGGCCTAAATGAGTACATATTAAATCAACACTCCCAATTATCTCCAGCAGACCTCCTTCTCCAAGACTAAACTTTTCACCACAGATCTCTTCAAGACTGTTTTTGTTAAGAATCTTTGTCTTTCGACTAAGATTCTTGAATCCAGAAACTGTAACTCTTTGGCTCTTGAGCTCTTCTACAGGGCAACAAGACACCCATCAGGTTTACTTCAATTCAACATTGTTGTGTTCAAAATGTTTCGTTGGACGATGCATCAGAAGGGGCCACCTGAGGAACAGCATTGTACTTTATCAGTGGGACACAAGCTGTACTTCTTTGGACAGAACACTGTCAACGTTCTGAATGTTGAGAAGGTGAAGATTGACGTGAAAGTCTTCGACACAGTGTCTCTGCGCTGGATGAAATTTCCTCCACTGACACCTGGAAGAGGAGGTCACCTTGAGATTCCTTCCAGGTCCTTCGGCTACTCAGCTGTGCTGATAGAATATATCGCCTACATCTGGGGAGGGTTTCCTTTCTGCAATGTGCTGTATGCATTTGATGTCGACACCCTCACATGGTTTAAACCACAGGTGTCTGGGACTATTCCAGAGGGGAGGTGGGGCCACTCAGCCTGTAGCTTTGGGAAGGGCATGTACATATATGGTGGAGGCAGCAAGTTTGGATTCTTTAATGATATGTACAAGTTGGACACCCCCACAATGATCTGGTATTTAATCAACACCAGAGGCACTCCACCATCACTCCGTTGTTCACGAGATCACTCTGCCACCATCATTGGGACAAATATATTTGTATTTGGGGGCACAGGGTCCGATACGGATGACTATCTTGTTAAGACCATCAATGTGTTTGACACAGAGACCAACTGCTGGCTGGATACGCCTTATACACAACTTCCAGAAAGACGAGCCTGTCACGCAGCTTTTACCTACAATGGAGAGCTGTACATATTTGGTGGCTACGGCCCCACAATCGAGACAATTGACCGGAGCTTCAACGATATATGGAAATTCAGTCCAGTGAGCTTCTCCTGGAAGAAGGTTGAGCCCAAGGGGAAGGTCCTGTCTCTGAGGCATAGACGGTGCTGTTGCATGGTGGGAGATCGTGTCTTCTTCTATGGAAGAGAACGAGGCACACATGAACTGTATGTCTTAGACTTAAGTCCTAGTTTAAAGTTGTTATGCAAGCTAGCAGTTATTCAGTATGGTCTGGATCAATCTGAACTCCCACACAACATCAGGTGAGAACTGGCAGCCTTACCAACAGCAGCAGAAAAATACCCACAGTGGTGTCTCGCTGCGGGACCACGCACCACAGGTGCACCTCCTCAGAGAGAGAGAGAGCGGGAGGCGGAGTGAAGCGCGCCAGGCTGGGCCACATACTAAATGGGCGGTAGTATCCGATCTACCTGATTGAGCACCGCTGATGAGAACACCTGCGCACCTACGCCAAACAGTATAAAAGGCTTTGTCTCCCCGCACTCGCCGTCAGCTCTCAGGCATGCGGCTCCTGGTAAGCGGACTCACATTTCCTTATCACAATATTGTTAATAGTTGAAACAGATCACGGACTGTGTTTCTCACCTCGTAGACGTAGACGCTGTACTGATGCATGGAAAAGACCGTTGGGCTCGGTTGGTTGTGATGCATTCAAGTGACGCTTAGAGCATCGTCTTTTCCCCTTTATCCCCTACCAGTGAAACTATAAGCTAAAGTAAGAGAATAACCTACCTTTGGCCTGAGGAAGGAACCCAGACCCCCATTTACCTGTCCGATGAGATGACCTACTGTAGAAAGAAAGAATATTAAGAATTATGATTATTATTTCCATATTGGCATTTCCCCCTATATAAGAAACCGAAGTCGTTTATTGCCCTAAGTTTTGATTTGAATTACTGAACATTCCACTTCCCTGCACCGACATCCGATTCCTGGCTCTCCTCTGACGCCCCCACCCCTGCAAGAAAAAAACTATTCTAATGCTTACCTGTTGAAAGTCCTGCATTTTATTTTTACCTATTTCAAGCTTTAACTGCACTACTCCTACGCCAAGCAGAGCTACAGAGTTCAAGAGCTAGTGAGGAAGATTAGCCTGTCACAACAGTTGCCCTCGCGGAGCCGTCTTTTGTCCAGTGTCCACTCTGGGTCTGGAAACGGCATTTTTTTTTTACCGTTTTACCTTTGACACCAGTAGAAGGTCTGCTGCTCGGAATTTTACACCTCTCCCGCTTAGCGGAGAGTGGGGTGTGGTAGAGGACATCTCCCTGAACACGTGCGTATGTCACAACAGTTGCCTCGCGGAGCCGTCTTTTGTCCAGTGTCCACTCTGGGTCTGGAAACGGCACATTTTTTACCATTGACACCAGTAGAAGGTCTGCTGCTCGGAATTGTACACCTCTCCCGCTTAGCGGAGTGTGGTGTGTGGTAGAGGACATCTCCCTGAACGCGTGCGTATGTCACAACAGTTGCCTCGCGGAGCCGTCTTTTGTCCAGCGTCCACTTTATAAAGTCCATGCACTCCAGTGAATAGCATTTATCCCTTTAGATAACTTTACGTTATTTAATTACTTATTTTTACACAGAAACATAATGTGTGTCTTTACAATAACTGTAATAATAATACTAATAATGTAATGTAATAATAATACTAATAATGTAATGTAATAATTATTTAATTAACGACACTTTTATTCTGAAAGCAACCGGATGTCTTAGATTTGCTAGCTCTCAAACAGGAAGCTCTAGATTTGCCAAAAAGACGGAGCCGTGTACACACGGTGTAGTGAAATGAAAAATACGTTTTCACACTTTTAGACCATATCCGTGGTCATCATATGGGCATACCTAACAATGGATGCCAAAAAAACGGGAAAATTCTCATTTGTGTGTTTTTATATCAATCGTCCATAAAAATATATTTTTTATTACTTCCTGAAAACAAAAACGTGCTGCGTGATGACGTGTCGAGGCCAACATCGATAAAAGCCAATAAAAATGAAGCTCACCCGTTTAATTCCCCATATCTCCGCATCCGTCCAGCACAGGCTGCACAGCTGCTACTGATTACAGACATCTTCCGTTTTTATTCCCATTCAAGATAACATCCAGGGAGTGTATTACTCGGTTTCAACTTAATCATCACGTTAAAAAATGTATCTGAAAACATTATAGGGTAGAAATAAGCCACATAAGAGTAAACTGGTAAAGCTGGACGACTATCTGATTTGTAAACAAACATCCACACGCTGTCCTGCGTAGCATAGCTACGGCCCCTAGCTACCGTCCCATCCCCTGAAGGGATGCGACGCTCTGATTGGTTCAGAAACTTCATAGCGGTGTTTCAACTTGAAACTTCACAATAAAATGTCCACCATTTCCGTTTCACTACACCTTTAAGCATGTTCACTTCAGAATAAGAGGATATCTAATATAATAAAAATCACATCTCAACAGAGGTATGTGGCGCTACACGAAAAATGGCCATTTAGATTGTGCGCACACATGTTATTAACTTGAGTTGGGGTTAAGAGCGTAAATCCATGGTTGCTGAAGCAGACTGACAATTCACTTTTATTGTTGCCTGTCGACTTTATTTTGTACTCTCACTGATTTTATTTGTTGTGCAAATTACGAACTGTCGTTGACTCACTGACTATTTATTCGTGATGAGGAAACACAGTGTGGCGTCGGGCGTTGCCCAGGAGACGGACGTGCGCTCCGCTGTTAGCGGTGACGTCACAGACGGTGTTGAAAACAAAACGGAGAAACGGGTGATTAAAATAACTGCAAAAGCAATTGCAGATAAATGCGACAGGTTGCAAGCGGGAAGAAAGTCCAAGCTTAATATTGCAGCTAACATAAGAAATGAATTGCAAGGTTTCATGGTCAATGATGAAAAAACGAAGGTACAAAATGCTTTCACAGAACTGGTTCAGTGGCCTTACCCCAAGCAACGTTTTCGTTCACTTTCGCTCCCACACAAGTGGCACTACATAATTTTTGCTCCATAAAAGAGATTTATAGGTAGAAAGTCAAAATAAAAAAGTTCTCCACATGCCGTCCTGCAGTATTTTTTATAATCGGTGGTCAAAACCGGGACTATTTCTTACTAAGCGTACTAATCTCTGCAAGGGGAGTGGTGTGGTTTTGGTCACATGGACCAATCGGGTCGCAGTTTCATTCCCTTCCCATAATAACAACAGCATCGAGCAAAGAAGAGAAAAATAAACTAAAACAAAAACAAAAAGTGCGTAAAGACGAATCCAAACGATGCATGTTTTATTAGTACAGGAGGACGTCCAGGATTTTACTGAGACAAGGTGGGAAACGTACAGATCCTGAGCTTAATTTGTCTGGACGGCGACAGTAAGGCTGTCGCTCAAACTTATTGCGCTGATTTGGATTTTGCCTATACGCGTTCCGGAAGACGCTGGCTCCGTTGCACGCAACGTGTTACCGCGTTTTATTGATAAGAACGACTTATTTCGGCCGAGAAACGTTGCACACAGACGTTGGGAGAAGAACCAGATGCAGACGCAGTGGCGGGTCCGTCAGACAGCATCAGCGCTAGCCATGGTTCACATGACGCTCGTATGACAGTCATGTTTCAGGGCTACATCAGCGCCAACGGAGCCACGTCTGAAACTCCCAAAAAAGTGGACAAAACTCTGTGGAAAACGGCAGAACTTCCATCTTTCACGTCTGCAGGTAACCACACACACACACACACACACACACACACACATTTTATTCCATTGCCTTCACCCCCCTCCCCTCTTAAATAATTTCTTGTAATAAATATACAAAACACGCACCAGTACTGCAGTCACAGATTTGTGTGAGTTGTGTGAGTTATTACATTGCATTCAACATGCACATTTCAAAAGTAAGGCAACAACTAGCCCCTCTCGGGACCCCCTCGGTTAAGCTCTTTTCATCGCTTCCTCGTAGGGTCCCTGAGTATTTATTCCACGCTCTATGGTAGACAGATGTACATACCCTCGCCGTACGGCGCTCCGCTTAAGTGTCGGTGAGATGTTTCAAAGATGCATAAAACGGCTATAGGAGACAACGGAAACGTGGGAGAAATAGCATTAAGCACCGATGCCATTCTTTCCATTTTGGCTGCTCTGAAATTCTCTCTTCCTCCCTTCCTTGACTTACTTATTGACTTCCCATTGTACCGCCTCCAGCACCGGGGCTGGCTAGCTGAGACGGAGCAGATCAGAGGCAGGAACGTAGGGACGCGCAGCTAGCCAGTCTCGGTGCAGGAGGCGGTACAATGGGAAGTCAATGAGGAAGTCATAAAAATACTTAACGGCATCGGCGCTTAATGCTATTTCTCCCACGTTTCCGTTGTCTCCTATAGCCGTTTTATGCATCTTTGAAACATCTCACCGACACTTAAGCGGAGCGCCGTACGGCGTGAACGGAGGGTATGTACATCTGTCTACCATAGAGCGTGGAATAAATACTCGGGGACCCTACTGGGAAGCGATGAAAAGAGCTTAACCGAGGGGGTCCCGAGAGGGGCTAGGCAACAACATACTTTTTGTCTGTTTTTAGTTACCATGTTGACAGCACAACTCTTTGCACATGTTAAGTATTTGTGTCTGTGTGTACGGTACGTGTGTGCTTTCAGAAATGAACAACCCTTTGCTGTCAGCTATAACATCTTCTGTGAACGAGTCATCCGTCAAAGGATTATAGATAAACCAAGAGATCCTGAAAATTAACGTGCTAAAGGAGGAACTTCATAGACACAGTTAAGAAGACTGAGGATGCTGATGCTTCAGACTACAGGTAACTGAAATACCATGTGTGTCTTTGACAGTTCTTGTAAACAAAACAAAAAACATATTCATACTGAAAAGTTTACATTTTATTGATTTATCCTGTCATAAGAAAGGCTATAAAATAAAACTGGATGGTTCTCATTGTGGAAAAAAGAATCCCTTCATTTATACACTCATCTTTCTCTCTAATTTTATTTTGCAGGCAGGATAAACTGAAAAGGTGGTTGGCCCGTGATTTCCCCCAGCTGGTGTTCCACTGCCCTGCAAGCGCAACATCTCTGAAATGTTTTTTGTTGATACATTAACAGCAGATAAACTGTTAGACAGGCTACCTTATCCATCAGACACAACAACAGAGTCAACCCAGGTAAACCAAGCTGAAAGTGACAATGAACACACAGATAGTACTTCTGGACAGCAAACTACAGAGCACACAAGGGCACTGATATTAAAGACACTTAAGTGAATCTCTCGGTATGAATTGCCCGTGGCCTCCTACAGCAGAGGATTTAAATGTGTCCGAAGTGAAATTGTTGTGCCAGTTGAACTATTCAATGTAATTGCCTGGATTATTGGTGCATCAGAGGCACCAACACTAGCCTGTTATGTTGATATTCCTGAAGATGTATACCTAAAGGTTTTCATTCAACCTTTATTTAAATTCTCTAAGTCACTGTGTCTTGGTCTAACTGTTCGCCATTTAACAGGTTTGTTCATCCAATGTTCTGTCACTAATGAATAGATTAGGACATTGTGCTTCTTGTCAGTCTAGACACTAGCCTAGCTCAACTACAACTTCTCTAAGGGATTCTCAAAGAAGGCACCAACAATACTGGTGTGGGGTAGCATTGATTTTGGGGAGGAGACACTGGGCACACATTAAAAGCACCTCCTAGCATCCCTGTACAAACAATACCAACAGTCTAAAAGACAAGGGCCACGATGAAAGTGTTCCATTGCAGGCAGAAACATACAGGTTGAACACTGTGTGCTGCCAAACAGAACTGGCATATGTTTTGTGTGAAGTACACATAATATGCTGAAGCATGTACAGTGCCAAGCTGGATAGAGGATTTACAATGCTACAACGTGATGCCACTATGCCTACATAGGGGGCATTGACAAATTACATTACATGTACAAATGTGACACTTTGTGGTATTTGAATAAATGTAATAATTCTGACCTTTAGTGCATTCATTTGTAGTCTTTTGCATTATTCCAATTTAGGGGGCATGGTAACATTTTGGGCCAAGGTGTGCCGATTTTCTTTAATGACTTTCATTACACAGTAGGTTGAGACATTTTTTATGTATGAAACAAGCTTTTGGCAAAATTTACTATGTGTATGCTTCATTGTTCTGGGTGACAATCACTTAAGGTGAAGAGTTTTTTTTTTTAACAAATTTGCTATATTTCATGATCTAAATTCACATATGAGTAAACTATGGCACAAATACTTGTTGCAGATGTTAGGTATATATATTTATGACATTTGAGAAAGATATTGTGTTGCCAAAATCAATAGAACACATTTTAAAAGCAAAAACAGCAGCATACAATTTTCGTTTTTAGTTATACACTTTCATATACATTTCTGGCTTGTGACAAAATACTGCAGGATATTATGCGGAGAACTTTTAACCCAACGTCCAGAAGGGTATTGTCTATGCAAAAATGCATTGAAATAGTAGTGCCAAAGACATGGGAACGAAAATCATTTCTAGGCACTTTTTCTTGGGTCGCAGCACGGCCTATGTGGTATAAACCAGAGACAATGACTGTAGTAACTGGCTCTGAACACACCAGTACAATAGATACACCGGTAGCATTATACACATTAAGCTGACCCAGAACGTGCAACCCTCTGGTAACATTATGCAACATATTAGCACACATAGTTAACAAGTCAACTGTGCTACCAACATGAAATAACCTAAATGCATCTGTAGATTTACTAAACAATTGTGTACTTTTCTCATGTTGCTCCACTTTTCACAGTCTGATATTTACCACTGCACAAGGACTTTCCACAGAAAGGCACAAAGTCTGAAAAAACGGGTGCCATGACAACAGATATTGCACACTAGGGTGGGGTATGCATTCCTGATTTTATTGTTCCCAACTTGCATAGTTCCCAATTTAACCCAAGTAGGCCAGTGCCCAACAGTCACAGGTCTAGTAATCCAAATTTTGCAAAACTGACCCGTTTGCAGGTCATTACATGACTTGTCCACAAGAGGGCAGTGACAGATAGTCTATGATGGTGGCGAAGACTAACGCTTTCTAAATTCATCCCATCTCTATTGCAGAGTGAAAAATTATATCTCCAGCACCACAATTGTAGCAGCAATAAATACAGCTCTACAAAGACAAATCATTCTGAATAATTATTTGTATCAATCC
This sequence comes from Electrona antarctica, assembly GCF_951216825.1. NCBI lineage: Eukaryota > Metazoa > Chordata > Actinopteri > Myctophiformes > Myctophidae > Electrona > Electrona antarctica. Next base: position 22,124,609 of record NC_136807.1, on the reverse strand, counting down.
ATATCATTGTTTATGTTATATGAATCCTTGCCTGGTCATCTGAAAGCTAGTGCTTACATTCTTTGACAACTACCCTCCTTTCTTGAAAATAATGCTTAGGATCACAAAGAGCAGACACATCTGTTTTACTCCAGCCAACATACCGGTAAATAATGGCCATTGCCAACTCATTGTTCTTGATGTGTGGTATGGTTTAAACCAGGAACCACTTTCATTTAGTCAATGTTTAGGCTTGTGAATGCCACAGACGAAAAACAGTCTAAGTCCACACTATTTATCCACAATGTATAAATGATAGATAAGGGGTCAGGACAACGAGGCCTTTTCGTGGAGGAGTCAGTCTGAAATTTGGACTAAGACTGTTTTTCGTCTGTGGTACTATTATTGACCCACAATGTATCATTTTATTATTGTCAGTTCAGATGTTATCCAACTTTTGTTGCTTTTTGACTGAGTAAGGCTTACTGCAAGTGAAATAAATTTACTTTTTATTGTCATTTCACACAGGTGTGATTTAAAAAAAAATCTGATCTGGGACTCTCCAAAATAAGAATTAGACCAAAACATCTGGCATCGGTTGGGCTCCAATTAATTACCTTTGTTGGACGATAAATTGTGACTTGTGCGTTCATCCTTGGCTTGCACTGAAACAAACACACGTTTAGCAGGCACAGCTCATGAACCTGTATTGTAGCTCAGTACACACTTGACCCATTTAGACCTGACGTAAAAAAAAAAAGTCTTCTGAAAGAATAGGCCCACTGCAGAATTAAGCCGTGAATGAGGGCTCCTAAGGTGTTTTGATCCTGTACAGGAATCTTGTTCTTTGATTGACTTTTGATTACATTGGTGGCCATTTTATCACAGGAATTAGGAAATCTTACCTGTTACCTAAGAACAGTTTGAGTTGATGATGCTGCTGAGCTAGCTCTGACTGGACCCCAATGAAGGGAGTTGGCATGGGCGTTTGGGAGAGAAATAAAAGATAAAGGGTGGCAACTGGATACATATTGGCATAGGCCTAATTGGCAAAGTGAAGTTTAGTTATTTTACCTGTTCCCTGGTGGAAAGCCTGTTGACGCGATCGATAGGACGAGGTTACCCGTTACCCTCTGCCCTCCTCAGTGCCCTGACTATCCTCGGAAACCCAGACGTTTTTGTTGAGAAAGGGTGGCCACCAGGCACCAGCCCCGACCAACTGGCTCTGTGTGGCAGCCAGCCGCCGGCCCACACAGAATGCATGCAGTGTCATTGCAGTCATACATTGCAGTCCCAGTGCACAAATATAAATACTTTAATATATTACTCACACAACCACTTGCTCTTGCTCAATAGTTTGCAGGCTTGCAGCGAGCGCCTCTCTTTTTCTGCTTCTTCTTTGGGGTTGTGGAACAGAAAATTATCAGATTATGCTGCCGATGATTTGTTCAATATTGTTCTTCTGACTTTGCCGCAAAATCGGTCGAGCAGCGCAGCAGTTTTAACTGTATATTGATCCTTAAACTAACCAATGTTACGTTTGAGTCACAAAACACAAATTTGTACATGTATGATGTATTCAGACAATTTCAGTTTCAGGAATGAATGTCGACGTGTAACGTTTAATTCAGCACCTTGGACAGAATCAAGGCAAGACACTTAAGTTGTATTACATGCCACATTGACAATTTGACATTGTTCATCCAAAAATAATACCTAGGCTATATAAATAAATAGTTCCTTAAGTTCCTATAGGAAGTTAGCGAGAGCACTGGACCAGGGCTAGCGAGTACCAGGGGTACTGCTGTAGCTTCTTAGATGCACCAGATGGCAACGAAAGAAGAGAAGAGAGTCAAGAGACTGAGTTCAAGGCAAAGTCCGGCGGTGACATCACGTGGTAATAAACAACTCTTCAGGAGCAGTCAGATGACGTATCATGGACTGAAGGTTGTATAGTAAATTGAAGTTGTATGGTCTGCTTGAGCACCGGCGTCCCAGCAGACTGGCCGGCTGACTACATGTGAGGCAGGGAGGAGAGAATGGGAGACGGGGATCCCGTCAATAAAAAGGTCTCTTCACTCAAGAACTTCGTGGCTGGAGGAGTCGCCGGAGCCTGCCTTCTTTTCGCTGGACACCCACTTGACACTATCAAGGTGACCGATTCTCAAAACGTTGATCAGTTTGATCCATTTTAGTAATCATGCCAATGGCAATGACAGTTATGATACTGTGGCTTCTTTCTTTCTTTCTTTCTTTCTTTCTACGAGGTCCTAGACTACTCTGCTCAACACTGTGATTAGTTGAAGGGATTAGTGTAAAACCAGCTTGAAGTCGGAAGTAGGCTACATGTTTCAAGTGCTGATCTGTCTGACAGCCAGTTGATGAGCCAAATAAGCTAGATAGCAGGCTGTATAGCTGTTGCAGTCTAATGGTTGTGGGATGTGTACAGTGGTAACTGGTGTATCATACTTATTTTACTTACATTTTATGTTGTTCAGGAAATTTCTGCCCATCTTAAATAGAGCAACCACTCTGCCACTGAGCAGGCTAGTGCCTTGCTCAAGGGCAATGTCAGGACTCGAGTATGTCTCTTAACATTCATGTGTTTTGGTGCGGGAGGAAACTGGACCACACATGACCCACAGGTAGAATACGACATACGTCTGATACTGACCTGACGAAGATCTGTCAAGATCGAAACATTGTCATTTGTTAATTCAATAAATTCTTTATCAAAAGAATGGTGTGCGGGCCCTACCTCCTTCAAGAACATGCACAATTAACACAACAATACACAGGAATGCACCAGTCAGGGTCTTTTCTGACAGGCAACAGTGGGAAAGGGGAATACCACTCATTTTCAACATTTTACTATGTCATTAATATACCTTAGAGCTGTTGTGTGGAAATAATAAAAAAAAACACAGCTGTAAGGTATATTAATGACATAGTAAAATGTTGAAAATGAGTGGAATGCCCCCTTTAACCAGCAGCATCCCTTTCTACTAACATTAGAGACAGAGAAATGAGGGAGCGAGCAGGGAATACAATTCTTAGAAACGGAAGGTGTTAAGAGGGGGCCAGTGTCCGGTGACAGGCGGAGTCTGGAGAGAGTATGGCACTCATGAATGATACAGAACACTGCACTGCCAGCAGGACACTGTTTATTCACGACTCAGCTTTAACACTATCCAGCCGATAAGAACCTACCAAAAGGACATACTTTGATTCTATCCAAGTCAATATGTATAAGTTAAAAGAGAGCCAGAGAAAAGTCTGAAATGTAGGGTGTCCAACTATCTATTTAGAATCTATTTATAGTTCACATAACATACTGTTCCCTGCACTGATTTCTTTCTGCCTGTTATAGTAGCCAGACTAGCCACTGCTAACCCAACACTGGGTAAGAGTGGCACCTACCATTTTGTAGTCATGCATGCTGACAGTCAGTCAGGGGGCACTTTGATGTATTCCAATCCAATGCATGGAAAACCTCATGTCTAACACAACATTAATCAAATAACTGATTATTGACAATGTCGCAAAAAGATTTTCTGCATGTCATGACTACTGATTGATTGTCTGTAGTGTCTACTTTTTGACATTTTGTTTAGTCTTTACTGTTGACTGCAAATGATTTCGGTCTGGGAGGAGACAGAGCTTTAGCCTTGAAAAAAAAACCTCACACATAGGTTCATGAGGACAACTGTTCTTCCTTATCAGTAAACCAGAGAAACAGACATCAGAGGGAGTTTCCCTTGTTATCATGCAGCACTGTTCAGTACTCCTGCCCCTCCCCAAAGCATGTACAATGCACATGTCGGGTTATTGTGCATGTCAGATTAGTGTGTGTGTGTGTTTCAATAATTATTGATAATCCATGCTTTCCAGGTAAGGTTGCAGACTCAACCTAAAGCCTCCTGTAGTCAGAATGTACTCTACAAGGGAGCATACGACTGCTTCCGCAAGACAGTCTCTAAAGAGGTGAGCGTGACTGTACACGCACACACACTAGTGCTACTACTCTGATTACAAAATTAGTTAGTGTCCCACAGCTCAAACTTCTGTAAGAATTGTACTTCAAGAAGTAAAGTCCCTTTTTAATTGTGTGTGTGTGTGTGTGTGTGTGTGTGTGTGTGTGTGTGTGTGTGTGTGTGTGTGTGTGTGTGTGTGTGTGTGTGTGTGTGTGTGTGTGTGTGTGTGTGTGTGTGTGTGTGTGTGTGTGTGTGTGTGTGTGTGCAGGGTGTCCTTGGTCTGTACAAGGGTATGGGGGCTCCCCTGGCCGGTGTGGCTCCTATGATGGCCATCAGTTTCTTTGGCTTTGGTCTGGGAAAACAGCTTCAACAGCCAGACCCCTGCAAACCTCTCACGTCAGTACATTACAATGATTCATCATGTGTGTGTTCTTGCACATAGACACAGTCTGACCCTTCCAGCCTCTCTCTATCTCACCCTTTGTTCTCTCACGTGCACGCACACACACACGTGCACACGCATGCACGCACTATTCCCATGTATATTTGTTTGGCTTTAGCTTTCATCATCGCTATAAATCACTCCTTAGTACAAAGTGTTGGAATCTGAGCTCTAAAAATATGTCTCTGCAGTCCTCTCCTCAGCTGTCATTGGCTTCTATCCTCCACGCCCCCTCTTAAACAACACACCCATTCAACACCCCTCTCTCCACCCCTCCTGTTCCTCATGCCACCCTTGTTTGACCGTCTCTGCATCCAGAGGTGTATTCCCCACTGGGCCACCCGGGCCATGGCCCAGTCTATTTAGAGCTGGCCCAGTCTAACTTCTGAAAAACGGCAGCGAAAAACAACAAAGATAGCCTACTTCGGCAGCCCTTCACCCCTGTGCATGCACATTTCTGTTAGTAGTGAACCACGGCAAGACTTTGTTTTAAATGGTCCCCCATTAGCAAGTCGGCAAAACCGCTCTCACCTATCGGCCCGGAGTTGCGCTAACCACAGCCCCCCTCCGCTATGCTAATTTGCGCAGTCAATACTTTAATCCACGCTACACGCCTGTCTACATCTACTCTTCAAAAAGAAAGAAAATATGATGAAGGCATTCTTCCTTCCCAAATCATAATTCTATTCAATTAAATGAAAGCACTTCCAGCTTCATGGTATCCAATCATGTATTAAAGCACAGGTACATGTAGAGAGTGGGGCTTTATGTGACTCCTTTATGTCAAGCATAAACATTAAGGATATATTTGACACCACCACCACAACAACAACAACAACAGATGTTCAGATCATATCCTGTGAAACAGTATTCCATTTGACAGTATGTTTGTTTTCTTTGCATGTATAGATTGATAACAGTGATATTCTATTGTCTATTCTATTCAGACATATCCAGATCTTCCTGTCTGGCTGTCTGGGAGGGGTCTTTACTACAGTGATAGTGGCTCCAGGAGAGAGGATCAAGTGCTTGTTGCAGGTGTGTGTGTGTGTGTGTGTGTGTGTGTGTGTGTGTGTGTGTGTGTGTGTGTGTGTGTGTGTGTGTGTGTGTGTGTGTGTGTGTGTGTGTGTGTGTGTGTGTGTGTGTGTGTGTGTGTGTGTGTGTGTGTGTGTGTGTGTGTGTGTGTGTGTGTGTGTGTGTGTGTGTGTGTGTGTGTGTGTGTGTGTGCGTGCGTGCGTCAGTCTCATTTCCCATCCAAAGAACACATTCTAGTAATGATGTCCTGATCAAACAGTTTTTAAACTTTTGTGTGTGTGTGTGTGTGTGTGTGTGTGTGTGTGTGTGTGTGTGTGTGTGTGTGTGTGTGTGTGTGTGTGTGTGTGTGTGTGTGTGTGTGTGTGTGTGTGTGTTATAGGTGCAGGGCAGTAGCGGTCAGTCAAAGTATGCAGGTCCACTAGACTGTGCTATAAGGCTATATAAGGAGCAGGGGATCCGTAGTGTCTACAAAGGGACTATACTCACTCTTATTAGAGGTAACAGATCTGTGTGTTTGTGAGAGTGTGTATGAGAGAAAGGGAGAGAATCAAATGCTTCTTGTTGCTTGTGTAGTTACCATGCCATGATGTAACTCTACATATTGACAAGATGTCTTGACCATGACCAAATCACTGTGCTTGTTATTGCATGTGTAAGAAACAGCAGTAGTACTTTTTATATTAAAGCAGATTGAACCAGGTTTTGTAATTTCATTCAAAGTTCAAGGTTCCACTTTATTGTCAACAATAATTATCACAAAGTAAAGGGCATGTGAAATTCATTATGCAATAAACCTCTCAAGAAGATAAAAGCAAAGTGAAGATATAAGCATTAAACTTAACTCAACTTAATTTGTGTAAACAAACTTAATTTGTGTATTAAAAGTCTGATCTGAGCGACTATTGAATATATATCGGCAGTTTTTGGTAACTACACAACTCAATCAATTCTCTGTATCTTATTTATTAATATAAAGAGCATGGGAGCTTAAGATCGGTGTGCTAACTTTCTTCCTTCCGAACTACACAACGCAAACCTCCACCAAAGTTTAATTGTGTTTAACAGAATTATGTAATGAACATAATTAAAAACTAAAAAGTATAAAAACGTAAGGTGAAAATAATGTGTACTGTACAGTATTATGCTTGTAGATTCTCTACTCAAATACTGTCTGACCGTCTGTCTCTTATAGATGTGCCTTCTAATGGTCTATACTTCCTCACCTATGAATCCCTCAAGAAATTCCTGACACCTGAGGGCCAAAGGTCAGTCAGTTACTGTTGTAATTGTGAAATAACAAAATTCTGAAGTTACAATCTACAAGATCCAATAAAGCCAAATGGACCAGTAACACTGAGGATGTCATTGTCATAGTTTACATGTCTTTGTGTCAGTGTCTCACAGCTCAGCACTCCCAAGATTCTCCTGGCAGGTGGTATAGCAGGGATCTTGAACTGGACGATCGCGCTGCCTCCTGATGTCCTCAAGTCCAACTTCCAGACAGGTCAGACAGTGGGACAATCAAGACTCTTTGAATGTCTTGACTGCACAGCAACTCTTAGAGTGTAAAAATGATTAATGTTCATGCACTAAAGTAAAATTCAGACCCCTGTGATTTTTTGTGTTCTATGCTTTATAGTATTTTCCCCCGAGGATGATGAAAACCATTTCATGAAACAAACACAAATAAAACTCACCAGAGCCTGTGTGCAAAGGTCTTAAGTAATAAAATATAGTCCAAGTAAATTGTTGGGGACATGGAAAGTACACGTGTCACATTAATTGCTTATACTGTAGTTCAAGTCCAGATGTTAAAAGTATCTGTTTTGTGTTTTACCAGATCTTCTGGCAAAAGTGGTACAACCAGCTTAACAACCAAAAGTGAGCACAACCTTGGATGAAAAGAGAAACAGATTGAATCAAACTAACAAACTAAAAATAGAAAAAAGTAGCATAGTGCTGCACTCTAGTGTTGAAATCCTGCAATAGTCTGCACAGTACAATGAGAGAACTAGTCATTGAAATGTCTGTTTTTTTCTTTGTCATTGTCGTGTGTGTGTGTGTGTGCGTGCGTGTGTGTGTGTAGCTGCAGATGGGAAGTATAGAGGTCTTGTGGACGTGTTACGAACGCTGCTTAGAGAGGAAGGACCCAGATCTCTTTATAAAGGATTTAATGCTGTCTTTCTTCGAGCTTTCCCTGCCAATGCGGTAACATTTTACATTCCTCTTACAGCATATAAAGCATGATAAAGTATGACAATCAATCATAGCCTTACAGCACCATCCACCCTTGATTCATCTGTAAAATGAGTGGCTGAAATTTGTGATACATTTTGAAAATCTTTGAAATCTGTAATCACATGCCCAAAATAGTCAAAAGAAATATACAATATTTTTCTCTCACTCGCTCTCTCTCTCTCTCTCTCTCTCTCTCTCTCTCTTTCTCTCTCAGGCCTGTTTCCTGGGATTTGAGGTGGCATTAAAGGGATTGGACTGGCTTGCCCCCGGCTGGTGATCTAACTGGTTATCACTATCTGTCATGAGCAGCCAGCAGAGAAGAATATGCCAAAGTGTTGACACACTGTAAAATCATGTGTTCATTTAACTCTGAGAGTGTACAAATGTAACCAAATAATTTAGTTACATTTGTTCACAGTTTCAGTGAAAGGATGTCCTTTTCCGAGGTGTATCCATTTGTTAGTCTTGTGTGGCTATAGACGAATAGAGATCTCCGCCTATATCTGGTGACATCTGAATTCATTGTAGGGAATAAATCTGGATTTAAACAATTCACAAATGTAAAACTGAATGTATTGCTGAATCAATTCAAAGTCTCTACTCTAGGGCAGTCCTTCATATTGGGAAATGACAGGATTGGTTTCCAAAGCAGTAGGCCTAGGCCTACTGTCGTTCTACTGCCGTACTCCTGTTCTCTCCACTGTTCATTGCAACACTACATTTAGTTTAGATGTCACCAAACATAACTGTACACGCCGTACGTGGATATCGCTGATCGTCTGGCTACACGAAACTATTTGCCTATTTTCAAAGTATTTTATGTTCTCTTGAGTCACATTTCAGGATGGTGAAAAGGTTTTGATGGTGCTCAGATACAATATGTCAGCATTTTGAGCCACAGTTTGAGACCATTGTAATAGAACCCAGTTTGTTGCACGTGCAATGCCTTCATAGTTCATAGCACCGTCATAACTTGGTATAATTAATTATTATTATTATATTAATTATTTATTTTCGAAAGGTTTTAACTGAAGGATGTAACTTTTAATCTACTGGCAAGATCTCAGTTATTTTGCTTGTTTTCTGTCTGTATTATCAATGCACAATGGATATGGATGAATGCAACCTATTGATGTTTATGAATTATCTTCGCTGAAGATGAGCCTTTCAACAGTTGTAAAATATTCATTCAGTCATGTTTACTAAGAATATAAATTATGTACAGGTTCTTTACAACCTCTGTCAGACTTTACAAAATAATATCTTGGACTGAATTGATTTTATAAACTTGTTTGAATAAAACTCTTTCCAAAACATTTAACTTATTTACCTCTTTGTACCTGTAGGAATGAGTGATATTGTGACAAATAAATAGTTTATTTCGATCTTTTTTCCTTTTTCAAATTAAACAGTTCTTTTAAGATGATCGAAAAGGCATAGGCGGAAGCTTATAGCTTATTAGTGCCTATCCTTATCACAATATATTCCAAAATACTACAGACAACGAGAAACAAGGAGAGAAAAAAAGCCAAAAAACACTACATAGCATAACAGATAACTCAACCCCCCCACTCATTCCAGGTTATATTTGTCCAATAATTCCTGTTTGAGCCTCTTTTTAAATTGCTTTAGGTTAATGCTTTGCTTTATAGGCTCGGGCAAGCTGTTCCACAGCTTAACTCCATAAACAGAAACACACATGCTCTTGCAACACCTATTTGTTTAAAGTTTAATTCCCCTCTCAACTCATACCTACCATCCCTATCCCTAAACCTTTTTTGAATATTGCCAGGAAGAAGTTTGTCTTGCTTTATATAATATTTGTGCCGTTTTAAAATCAACTAAATAATTTTTTTTTAATGTATGCGAATTCAGAAACAGTGAATTTGTGTGTTCATAATATCCTACCTTATTGACTATTCTTATTGCTTTTTTCTGCAGTAAGTTTATTGGCTGAAGGTTGCTTTTGTAGGTGTTACCCCACACTTCCACACAGTAGGTGAGATATGGTGTTATAAGGGTGCAATATAACGAAAATACATCATATGGATGCAACTGGGACGTATCCTCAATGTATCCCAAGGTCATCAGAGTTTCGGGTCTCGCGAACATCATACCCCTCACTCGGGTGACCCAGCCGGGGTGATCAAGTCCCGATTTACGCCCCAGTAGCTACCCTCGATCAGACCCACTAGGGAAAGACCAGGGCCACACAATCCGTTGGAACCACTCCGGAACTACTATGCCGGGACTGAGAGGCATGTGGAGGGACTAGGCTCTGTGGGTTGACTCCTGTCCGGACCCCTCCTATGTCTCACCAGACTCCCAGCACCAGACACTTCATTCAGGAGTGGTGGATTCTTGAGCCGCAATGGTTCTGCAGGCTCCACCGCTGGGCAACGGTAGTACTGCAGGCTCCACTTGCGGCTCGAATGGCCCTCCTAAAGGCCTCACTGAAGGTTTTTGGGCTTCCTCCTCACGGAGGATGCAGGCTGGGGCGCTAACCCATACTGCTCCCGGTGTGCCGTCTACATTTCGGCTGTCACCCGTCTCTCCGGTTGTCACATAGATTTCGGTCAGGATGAAGGCTTGACTGAAATGTTGCTTCGATGATAAAACCTTGCTGTTGTTTAAGCTGGCAGTGTGCAGGCACAAAATAAAATTCCCACTCATTTCTTCCCTCTACATACCAAATCTCTTTGCTGAAATGGGTCTACAAACTCACGTGTTGCAGCACAATGCATTTTCATTCAATTCCTGTTTCAGTTTTTCAATTAGTTGATTCATATCTTCTTCTTGAGAGTAAAACTGAGTCTTGGCCAGGGGGGGACGGGAACGGGGGGGACGGGATCTGTTGTCACCAATTGACATTTACAGTAGATAGGCTCAGTGGACAGAAATCAGTATTAGGAAGGAACATAATCCTAATCCTCAAATGCCGTGTTTCATACGCTTAATACAAAATAGTAATACAAATGTACATCATGGCCAGTGGCTGTCACTTGTACCACAGTGTACACACAAATGGCTATATATCTATTTATCAAAATCAATGGTCATCATGCTGACAAAATCTTTGTAGTAAACAACATTCTTCTCTGGGTCAACAGCGGCTGACAGCATCTCCTCCAGTTCTTCCTGAGTGAAGGGCTCACCTGAGTGAAGATTAGTGTTTTTTTATTATTTTTGAGTGGTGCAACCACTCCCTTACGGAGCTATGTATGTGGGTGGGTGGCTGGGTGGGTCTGAGCACGAAAACAGCATGGTTGTTTTTCACCACCTGTGCGCAACCTAACACACACACAAACACACATATTAACTGTATATATGATGATTTCGGGTGTGCCAGTACAGTACAGTGACAGTACAGTACAGTACAGTAGAGGGTACAGTAGAGGGACCCCCACACGATAACTCTGTCATTTCTCAAACGTTTCGGACGCGGCACCCTGTGGGTCTGGAAATAAGTGTTACATTTCTCTACATTCCGATCATGTGGTATAAATGTCATTTTACTAAGAGAAGAAACAGGGAGACCCATATTACTGAACAAAGACTCTATATTAGAGAATATATTATAGAGCTATTTAACACATAACAAAAACATCACTTACACCCATTGCAGGGCACATACAAAGCAAATGTAAATACATAAAGTGATTTTAATCCACTATACTTAGTGAGATCGTGTCATGGGTGTTTTCATTTTAGACATATGCCTATAGAATAATACAATACTGATTTTCTTTTTCTTTTTGTATTGTGGAAAGATTAAAAACTGGATCCTTGTTTACCTTCCTGTGTCATGTACTTTGTCAGCTCATCCGGTTGTAAGTGTCCTTTTTTCTGCTGGTCCAGAACCTGGGAATATGTCAGCTGTTTTATTATATGAAGGCAGTTCATTATGTATGTATTATATTTTGCTCATATCCTGTTTTTCCCCAAAAGCTGATAACATCCATTCCGCTAAAAAGAAGGCAACATTACAGCTAACCCAGATTTGGCATAAACAAGGGACTAAATTAATTTCGCTCCTTATGCCAAAATGTGGAACGCCCTACCAACAGTCATTAAGACATGCGAATGCCTTGAATCCTTCAAAACCGCTCAAAGGGCACCTATGGACGGCTGCTTATATTAGAAACTGGCCCCCGTCAAATCTAAATCCTCCACCCACCCCTTTTCCCCCTCACTGTATATGCTTTTTCCCTTTTTACCTCCTTTATGATTATTTCCTGTTTTTGGCTAAATGTTCTGATGAATTGAAAATGGTGGACCAGTGGACCCTATTGTAAACAAGTGTAATGCTTTATGGTGTCAGTTAACAGTTTTTGTATTGAGTTGCGCTTGAAATGTACTGGCATGGCTTGTAGGTATAGTGGTGATCTGCAACTGTATACAGGCCCAGTATCAGGTCTCACTCTCACCTCAAATGCTTGGAGCAGCAGGTCCTCTGGGATGGGACGGAACCTAACTCACATGAATGCACGCACACACACACACACACACACACACACACACACACACACACACACACACACACACACACACACACACACACACACACACACACACACACACACACACACACACACACACACACACACACGCTTATCATTGGCCACTGCCACATTATCATAAACAACTTTACATAATCGCTATTAAAGAAGAGTGTTACTTGCGCTCCATCAGTACACTGGTCATGACTGGGACGAATTTATCAAAGCGAATATATCCTGTAGGCTCCTCCTCCTCCATCTGGTACACAGGAATGGGAGGAAAGGATGAGGGATAGTTTTTCTCCATGCATTATTCCTAATTGGCGAAAGTTCCTCAAATGTATCTTCTTTAACTCTCTCTCTGACTGTCTATAATCGTGCATAACATAGCTTCAATGTCGGAAAGAATCCCCTGCAGCCACCATGTATCCTAAAAATAAGTCAGTGTCTACAACATATCTGAATCATTTTCAGATATACAGTACAAGCAGGTTTGAATCTTCAAACCCGCTTGTTCATTCATTCATTTCATTTGTCCATAATGTTCTAACCTCCGCTATTATGTCATGTAGCTCCCCCTCAGTGGGGAAGAGGCCCAGGGAACGGATGATGGTGCCAATCTCCCTAAAACACACACACATTATACACAGTTTGGTCTGCAGTCATGTAGTCCATTTTATGAAATGTAAAATATAACATTAACATACTTCTTCATATCAAACTGCATAAATTAGTACAGTAACAAGGCATGTTAAGTCCCAAAATAGGGGTCAGGTCTGTGGCAGGTATTTTTTTAGGCTATTTAATCAGTAAAAACACATTGAGACTGTGTCTCTTTTACAAGTGGGAACTGGCAAAGAGGCAGAAATAAAATTACACTTCAATACTACATGTCTCACATTACAGAACAGCAAATAAAACATCCATGATACACCTAGCTCAAAGTACAAAGGAGTATAGATAGCCCCTCCAAAGTCATGCCAATAGTTGGCTACTATAGCAGTAATGTAAGATTAAACCTAATCAACTCACCTGACATCCACTGTTTTGTTTAACTCATGGTCGAATATTTGAAAAGCGTCATTGATCTTCTTGTGGAATTCAAGGACTACGGCCTCTGATCCCATGCAGACCAAACAGATAAAAGGCAATATGTTAAAGTTGAATGGCTGTGTGTGGATGGATATATTAGGGACATCACAGTACTGATTTAGCTGCCATGTATGGGTCCTCAAGGGTTTCAGAGACCCGTAGGTGGCTGCCAAATGTTGCCGCTAAGTGATTTTGTCTGACAATACACACATTAACATGAATCCAACATATTATTAGCAAAGATAATGTGTAAACAAAAAATATATATGATGATGATAGTGTCAAACAAAACTGTAGTATGAAGCCATCAAACTGCAGCAGCTAAATATGGTGAAATTTGAAATTTGAAAAAAAAAGAAAAGGAAAGGAAAGGAAAGAAAAGAAAAAAGAAAAGAAAAGAAAAGAAAAGAAAAGAAAAGAAAAGAAAAGAAAAGAAAAGAAAAGAAAAGAAAAGAAAAGCTATGTGGCTGAAGAGTGATGATGTTCCAAACGAGGCTGCAGAATATTATGTTAATAGTTAAATTTGGAAATATTTCCATGCACATACGCCACTCATGCAGAGCTTGGAAACATAAACATCAAACAAACAACTCGTTTTAAAATGATTCTATACAAACCATAGCGTTATAGGCCTATATATTTTATAAATAAGATACAAACCTGCACTTGCCTTGTCTTCCGCCATGCTTTTGTTTATTTGCTGTTGCTTGGAAACGGGTACACTTACTACAACGTGTCACTCACTCTGCTCATTTCCGCGTACTCTTTACCATGAATTCAATGGTCTTGGAAAAACTATTAATAATTTTCAGTTTATAAAAAGTCTCTTCACCATCACGTTATTGTGGTGGTTGTGCTGGTTCATAATGGATCTTACTAATAAATGCTATGGTTTTTAAATCAGAGAAATCGACCATTCATAAAACTACCATTCCCACAATTCAATTCTAAACGCACTCGGGCAAGCCTTTCTGTTCCGGGGTCGATACGACATGTTGGCTAAGCTATCAGCTGTCAAGAGAAGGTGAGATGAACATGCTTTGACTTTAGATTTTGTGCTTATGCAAAGATATTGATGCAATGATGATGATCACGTGTCGTCATATTTTGACCAGATTATAATTTACTATATAATTTTGTTAACTTGAGAAAGCGGGTTGAAGACAAGTTGACCAGTGTTCTGAGCCATGATCAAAACACTAGGCAATTTATTAACACATAAGCCATCATCTGAGTAAAGTTATCGCAAACTAATTCACAATGAAATTAATTATGAATTTTATAGGAGATTTATGAGGGATTATATCTTTAAATTAATGAAGCCAGAAATGTTTCCAACCAAGCATAAATTCTTTGGAGTTTCGTTGTTGCACTAAAAGAGTGTGTGTGTGTGTGTGTGTGTGTGTGTGTGGTGATTATCACTGAATTCCAGGTTCTACCCACTTAATCTGTGTTTTGGGGTAATTGATAAAACACACATTTTCCTTATGTAGGCTACCACATGGGCTAGCTATGGATATAACTGCATGTATCTTTCCTCTGTATTTCATGTGTGTGTGTGTCAGGCTGATGTTTTGCATGTAGTACTGTGTAGTTGTTGTGATGCCTCTGGAGGTGAAGTGGCCATTCCCACACTGCCCCCCGTTGGCCTGGAGGCTCACCAGCTCCCTGGTCATGGGCATGGTGGGCTCTTACGCATACTTTTGGACCAGTAAGTTTGATGGCATGTTTACATTCATTGCAGACATTCACACAACTCTCTCTGACACCAATGATGACACACACTACACAGTAAAATCCAGAGACTTAATTCATCTTTCTGAGGGCATACAAATGTACTGTAGACTATTTCTACAAGAAACCGTCCACCCGATACGCTCTTACTGTGAACTAATCAACTGAGTGATTGCTTCTTCTATCTTCAGGCATACAAATGTATCCAAATGGACCCTTGGTTGCTTTGTATTGTACACTCAGTTTTACAAATTATTAAATTCAAACTGAGAGTCTATTCTGCTACTTTGTTGTTGTAGTCCCCATATATTGACAGCTTAATTCATGCTTGATTGTAGCATTTAGGAAGGCCACTTGACAAGCCCTTCTGGGTTTTTTGGGCCTTTCCGGCACATTATGTTTTGATTTAGAAATGTATTTTCCTTTCTATTTAAATGTATTGTCTTTTTGTCACTTCTTATCATGTTTTGAATTTTATGTGCAAATAAACTAAACTAAGGGTTTTACTATATAGGGAGGACCTCACAGCAGTTCACTTCACAACATATTTCCCCTCTTCTCCCTCTCTTTCCTTGTAGAGTACATGAACTACCTGACAATTCACAACCATGATGTTCTGTTGGACCTTATTGATCAGCGCCCTGCAGACACACCCCTTATCACACTGTCCAATCACGAGTCCTGCATGGACGATCCGCATATTTGGGGTAAGGAGTAAGGACACACAAACCAAATCCTCTTTTTCTTTTTTGTTCTTTTTTTTTGGTAAAAGGTAGTGATATAATCATTTTTTTTGTGACAGGAGTCCTAAGGCTCAGACAATTATGGAACTTCCGGAAAATGCGGTGGTGAGCTGGTCATTCATTCATGTTGGTTATCAGTTTTTAATCGTATCGATCTCCTATAGCTATGATTACTTCATAAATAATATCTCAGTGCATGGACCATGCGTGATGATCAACCTTCACTGTGATTGGACAGGAGCCCAGCTGCCCACGACATCTGCTTCACCACAGAGCTCAACTCCAGGTTCTTCAGCCGTGGTAAATGTGTTCCTGTGTGCAGAGGTGAGTGTCTATTTCTAGCACAAGTGTGCATGCAGCGGCGATGTGTCTTATTTTCTGTTCACCACCATTACTATTCTTCTAAGTTGTGTGGCAATATATTGTGCCAGCAACCACTGGACAGGGTGGAAGGTTGTCTCAAGACTTTACCTCCAAAATGTCTCTTTGATTGCCAGTGCAAAGACGGGAAGGATTAGCTATTATACTTTTAGAGTCTGTGAAATAACCAGGGATGGAATGGAAGTGTTAATTATGATTTTCTTCTTAGGTTAGAACATCATCATCATCATACTATAATTAACCCAATGTCTGTCTGTCTGAATGAATGAATGTCTGTCAGAAACACTGCCGTAGCTCCTCACTGCCTGCACCAATCACTCCCACTTTTCACACAGGCATTGACCATAATAATATGGAGGTCTTAACGAAGCCCTTTTTCCAATTTAACAAATTATAAATTAATAATTACTTTATTAGTGAATTAAAATTGCCCCATCTACTTACATGGAACAAAGCGCAACCTCACACCTCCGCCCCCTAGCGACACCTGCATCACAGGCCACTGTTCTCTGTGTTACCGCACTGTCAAGCTTCCTCTGCTCCCACCGCAACACAACAAACGGTGGCCTATACAATTTTGCGCCTGGCCCACCGCTCAGACTGCCTACCTGCACACACACACACGCTGAAGCCCCTCGCTTATCTTACATGTTGCTGCATCACGCTGGATCCACTGCTGCTTTCACATATTGACTTCCGACATCAACAGCCCACGTAAACTTTCCAAACTACTTTCGCTGTGCGTGCGCGTGTGTGTGTGTGTGTGTGTTCAAACTACTTTTGCTGTGCGCTCACACGCACGTGTGTGTGTCAGCGCGTGTGTACTGTGCGTGTGTTCACACGTGGACAAGTGCACAGTGTGTGTAGTGTGTGTGCGTACAACTGTCTTCCCCCCCCCCCCCCCCCAACACACACACACACACAGCATGAAGTAGGGCGAAGTAGGGCGCGCTCCGGCGAAAACGGCTCATCTACAAGCTCACAACATCACAGGTTGCAAAAGCACAGGTTCTCTCAAGCCAAATCTCAAAATTGACACCATTTTGGACGCAAATGCACCTGCAATTGGATCTGTGCGACTTACCAAATATATCTGGGAGTACCTGTGCGACTGTCCATACTTTCTGTGGTGCATGTCAAACTGTATGGGGTCCTTGATACTTTTCAAATAGGGGTCTGTGGGCTAATAAGTGTAAATGTTGCGGTCCTTGCCATGAAAACGTTTCCCTACCATGCATTTGTGAGAATACTTTCATGTTATACTGCTGTTTTTATTCATTACAAAAAAACACACAAATATATTATACAAGTTGAAATATATCAGAATGGGTAAGGACTAGTATTTATAATTATGTTTTTCAGGGGATGGTGTTTACCAGAAAGGCATGGACTTCATTCTGGAGAGGTTAAATAAAGGGGAATGGGTGCATATTTTTCCAGAAGGTATTCTGCCATTGTCTCTTTTCTTTGCTTCTATTGTATTCATTATTTTGATGTCACTGCTGTTATTATAAAAATAACCCTCCACTCTCAACAGGTAAAGTGAACATGACTGCGGAGTTCATACGGTTAAAATGGGGTGGGTGACATTCAAGTGATATTCTAATAACGTAGAATGGTCTACTTCTGCTTATATTATTTGTGTACTCTTAACCTATAATAACATGCCATATGGACACCAGGGTTAATGTGGTTAAAATGTCAAATTGTATAAATGTGTTCCCATGTTACAGGTGTGGGTCGGCTAATAGCAGAGTGCTCCCTAAACCCCATTATACTGCCCCTCTGGCATATAGGTGAGTTACACATCCTATGATGAACACCTATTGAAGAATTATGGACCCCACAACATGTGTCTGTGTTCCTCTAGATTAATCTTTTAATAGTATTTTAAAATGTATTGGGCTGTGAATCCATTATGTTTTCCCTGTATAAAAAGTACATGGTACGCACCAAATTTGATTTGTATAATATAGCACAAAAAACAGGTACTCGCAGTCTATTAAATTAAAAAGTATAAATACATTTAAAACCGGTTAATGAAAATGACAATAAAATAATAGTGATAACTGAAAGATACGTCTCTTATCTGTATGGAGAACTATTGAACCACATAATCAGTTTCATGTGTTACGTTTCAGGTATGAGTGATGTACTCCCTAATGTGAAGCCATACATTCCTCAAACAGGAAAGGTAAGAACACCATAAAGCTGAGATTAATTTCACAACTTTTATTTTAGGTCTGACTGACCATTGTTTCAAATGATGGTACTTTTTGCTTTCAGAAAATCACAGTGCTGGTGGGGAAACCTTTTAGTGTCAAAGACCTAGTTGAGTCGCTCCGAGCCGAAAACAAGAGCCAGGTGAAAATACATGCACGAACATGTAAACATGAGCTGGAAAATGTGTTTCGTGTTGGAAAAACATGGATTTGCCAAATAATCTTTCCTGCCTTTTGAA
Organism: Electrona antarctica; assembly: GCF_951216825.1. Classification (NCBI taxonomy): domain Eukaryota; kingdom Metazoa; phylum Chordata; class Actinopteri; order Myctophiformes; family Myctophidae; genus Electrona; species Electrona antarctica. The sequence goes on along the minus strand of NC_136807.1, from coordinate 22,106,031 downwards.
TGTTTATCCCCAGATGGAAATGAGAAAGATCTTGACTGATTTTATCCAAGGAGAATTTCGCTGCCTAAAATCCCAGGCAGAGGCACTCCACTCACAGATAGAGATCAAATCATGAGCACCACACGTCACATGGACCTACCTCACTCCTCAGGGGATGATCAGTTACCTTAACTTCAGGGTAATAGCTGAATCAAGACGGTTGGAACACCACGGATGGACTCGCACGCACACACACACAATGGACCTGGAATGAGTGGAATGTACCTATAGTGCATTTAAAAAGTATTCAGACCCAGCTGGAAATGGGAAACTGTCGTAACCAACATGCTACGAAAGCTAAAATGATACAGCCTTATTCTAAAATGGTTTACATTTTTCCTCATCAATGTACACTAAATTTTCCATAATGATAAAAGTGGCATTTATTAAAAAGAAGACACTGAATTATCACATTGCCATAAGCATTCAGACGCTTTACTATGTAATTATTTGAAGAACTTTGACTGCGAACACACCTGGAATTGGGGGGATTCTTCTCTGCAGATTCTCTTGAGCTCTGTCAGGTTGGATGGGGACTGTTGGACTGGCGTTTTCATGTCTCCAGAGATTTTACATTGGGTTCAAGTCAGGGCTCTAACTTTCTCAGTTACTGCATTTTACTGCATTTTATATATGTGATGTATTCCCATGCCTTTGTTCTTGCCTAATGTAAATCGCTCTGGATTAAGAGCGTCTGCTCAATGCCTAAATTGTAACTTGACTGACCTGTAAGGGTCCATTTGGTTCCCAACTACCTATCAATTGTTTTGCTGGGGATCCCGTCAATCCCGTTTGTGTCCGGGTAGCTCAGTCGGTAGAGCTCTCACCTTTGGACCACAAGCTCATGGGTTCGATCCCGGGCACCGCCGCCAACTCAGCAAATGAGTTTCACGGCTTGGTGCAGCAAGTCGTGGGGGGAGTACTGGGAGCTGATGGTTGGTGTGGCGCTCCACCTCGGCAATCCATCTCCCAGGGGTCTAGCGCATTGTAACGGGGATAGACTCCTGCGTGTTACCGGCTGATACCGACAATAAGCCACTCCTGACCTACTTCTTCCGTCAAGGACCCTGATTCCTGAAAATTTTAAATGGTGTGTGTGTGTGAGTGTGTGTGTGTGTACGTGCGCCTCACTGAGAGTCCATTAGGTGTTTTGTATTGGTCAAAACTTAGTCACAGCTATGGGAGCTGCTAAACACGTTGGAATCTAGTGGTTGTCAAAGGCTTGCGATGTAGTCTTCCCCCCTCTTTTACATAACTGGTTCATCTCAGCCATGGTCACCACTCTAAGCAGACTCAGGAAATATTGAAGCAATGCCAGGGAATGTTTGAAACGTTTGGTGTAACGTTATATTAAGATGTGCAGTGTCGTGAAGTGATCAGTATCACAGATGTTTTAGTCATTAGGAAGCAGTTGAGTTTGTTCCTTGTACCGGAGCTTTCATCACATTTCAATGCAGGAATTTTGTCTTCACATTGAATTTATTCTGTTACTTGAATGCACTTTGATTCATGTTGTGTCCTATTACGCAATCATTCATTTAATTGGCCTTGTATTACTGTACTTTTAGGAGAGACTGGTCCACTGAGCTGGTTGGCTGTGTTTGTGCCCTTACCCTGTTTAGATCAATGGTTCCCAACCTGGGGTCTGGTTTCCATTTTGGAGGGCTTGTCTTCTTGGAGCTAGTCCTACATAGTAAACATGTTGCATAAATGATAACTAACTCCCACATGTAACATCATTGTGGAGCACACTCATCATCACACACACAAGTATAGGGGTAAGTGGTTAAATGAAAAATGCATGTGTGCAACCGTGCATGTGTGTGTGCATGAGTGTGGGGGATCTCAGCTTTTGTCAGATATAAGAAGGACAATCTTAAGTGGGGAAAAATGGGAACCACTGTCCTAGATAATGGTTGATTGTATGAAAGGTCAGTAGTATCATACTAGCAGTCATGCCCTACAATCAACATTACATACTACTAGTATGTAATGTTGATTGTAGGGCATGACTGCTGTTCTATAGTTGTTACCTCTTTGTTGTCATGGCAGCCTGGCATTAATGACATGACTTCACTGGTCATAAAATGCAGACCCCTTTCATAACCATGTGTTCATAACAAGTCTATTCCGTCGTCACAATATCATGTCCTTGTCATCTTCAATGTAGGAGCTATTATTTGTAATGTTTGATCATCTTATAATAATTCAATAGATAATTGTGTTAAAACTTGAAATCGATGTTGCCCTTTTCTTTTCCTGTAGGCTCTTTTCCTTATTACATGTAAATAACATATTTACCAATGAAGCATTTAAATCAAATGTAAGGGCCAAAGTAAGACTGAATTATGGTAATTTGATACATGCATTGCCTTGCCTTGATGATTGCCACACTTTGGTATGCCAATAAAGTGTTTGACTTTTCTAAGTTTAAATGTATTCAGTCTAGTATTGTCTTGATTGATTAACAGTTTGCAAAAAAAGGATGCTTAAAGGATAACCCAAGAAAGCCTATGATTACTTATTTGTTCTGTGTGTTAATCGAAAAAGCGTCTGTTGGTTCTTGTTAGTCTTCTGGTCACCCTGGATGGAAAAATAATTATAATTATATATATATATTATGTGTATATATATATATGTGTGTGTGTATGTGTGTATATATATATATATATATATATATATCGTGAGCTCTTTGGAATAAATGGTCATAACGACAAATGTCCACCACCAATCACAGAAGATTGTACATTTTCTTGCCTACCATAAATACCTATACTCTATGATAAATACTAGTGTAGGCCTACACCAGTGAGCTGTGGCGTTCCACAAGGAAGCATACTAGGGCCTCTACTGTTCCTAATATATGTAAACGACATGACTTCAGCCTGTGACTGCAACTTGTTCCTGTTCGCAGATGACTCAGCACTGCTGGTCTCGGACAGGGACAAACTGCAGGTTGAAAATGCCCTCAGCTCTGAACTCGGTAGAATCTGCACCTGGCTCGCTGATAACAAACTATCTTTACACCTGGGAAAAACTGAATCCATTCTCTTTGGCTCTATTAGTAATCTCAGCAAGGCAAATGGCTTCTTGGTTAGAGTGGGTGACAATGTTATCACACGTAAAGATGAAATTACCTACCTAGGTTCCATCCTGGAGGCTAATCTTTCCGGTGATAAAATGGCCACCAACGTAATCAAAAAAGTCAACCATAGAACAAGATTCCTCTACAGGATCTCCTCACTGGTCAACAAAAACACCTTGAAGACCTTAACAGGAGCCCTTGTACAGGGTTTCTTTGACTATGCATGCACCTCCTGGTACCACAGCACCTCAAAGGCCCTTAAAACCAGGCTCCAGACTTCCCAAAACAAACTGGTCAGGCTCCTACTTGATCTAGCCCCCCGAACCCACCTCACCCCTGCCCACTTCGACAGGCTGGAATGGCTTAGGGTCGACGACAGAGTACAGCATCTTGCAATGGGTCTGGTCCACAAGATTCGATACACCACCAAGATACCCATGTACCTGTCTAGATACTTCCTTAATGTTAACGAAGTCCACACCCACAACACCAGAGGGAGTGCAACGAACCATGTACAACCCAGATTCGGCACAAACAAGGGACTAAATTCTTTTCGCTCCTATGCCACCAAAATGTGGAACGCCCTACCAACTGTCATTAAGACATGCGAATCCCTTGACTCCTTCAAAACCGCTCTCAAAGGGCACCTACGGATGGCTGCAATTCGAAACTGGCCCCCGTAAAATCTGAATCCCCCCCCCCCGCCCCCCCCCCTTTTTTCCCCTCACTGTATATATTTCTTTTCCCTTTTTACCTCCTTTTTGATGAATTCTTTTTTGATGAATTCCTGTTCTGTCTATAGAAGTGTCTATTTGTACGTCTCTAAATGTTTTGATGATTTGAACATGGTGGACCCTGTTGGAAACAAGTGTAATGCTTAATTGGGTCGTCCACTCACAGTTAACAGCCTTTGTATTGAGTTTGTGCTTGAAATGTACTGTAATTCTGCAAACTGTTAATAAATTCTTCAATCAATCAATCAAACTACATGTTCTGCCTAGATCCAAACTGCAGAGGATGGAGCTGCACTGATTACACAAACACTGATGACCTATTGAAATCAGTGACCCCAGAGGTCGTCGTTATTTCACCGACCGAGTGATCGACACCAATGTCGCATAAATGGGCAGGTCACTGGTTTCGGTGAAACGGGGGAAGCGTTTCTCTGAAGATGCTGCAGCTCACGTGATCTCACTTGGCGACGACGTCACACCTGTCAGAGAAGTCCCTATCTCGAAGATGGCGACCGCAAAGATGCGAGCGTTTAACAGCATCGCGGTGTCATTTGCCGTATTATTTCTCGAAATAACAATAGGGAAATGCGACGAACAGGTGCCACTGATATTGTGGACGAGCGAGGGGTGAGGACTCGTGTTTTTTCCTCTTTGTGTTCGACCAGTGGCCGCATCCTAGAGCTGACATTGGGATCAGTATTCATTTTTGCTAGCTACTGTACTGTGGCTAATGTTACTCCCTCGTTAGCTTAACGGTACTGTACTGATGACAGCTGAAGTTAACGTTTATTTTGTTCGTGAGCATTTGCAGGGGCAGATGATCTGACTCTGAGCCCTTTATAAAATATTATATGAAGGTTTTCCAAATGTATGACCCCGTCCACGAGACGCTATGTATCTATAATAGCAAATTGTACTCGGGGTAGTCATTCTAGACTGATGTTTGTTATTACTAAAATGGGATGCTGCTGCACAATCTGGGAACCCAACCCATCAACCAAATAAAATCTCTTTGAATTTGATAGCTTGAGAGATTTGATTTGATGCCGCATAATATGACTGAAATTCATGTTTTTCTATTGCTCCCTGCCTCCCTCTGTCTTCATGTATGTCCTTACCTTATAGTTAAAATGGAATACTAAGGGGAATGTGATGTTCAAGTAATGTGATGCATGATGATGGCCAGCTGCACTGCTGCTGTTGATAACCTTTTTGAAAATGCATTCAATACACCCACCAGGTTCTCCCTGCCATCCCAGTCACCACCCACAGCGGGTCACATCGTGGGCCGAGAGCAACTGAGCTCTTACCTGGGGAAAGCTCTTAGTGTTGGCCCACGGAATGTGCTGCTCTTCCTCCAGGACAAGGTATAAAGGCACATGGAACTGTTCTATTCTTGCAGACCAGTGGTCCTCAAACCTTTTCATTTCAAGGACCCCCCCATAACTCATTTGTATACTCAGAGTAACAAACCTATAAGGGTCCATTTGGAACCCTGAAGGTCCCTGGCCTGAACCACACTTTGAGAACCACTGATGTGGCAGCGGTGGCTGAACGGATAGCGGCGCGGTCTTGATACCGGAAGGTTCCTAGTTCGAATCAGCCGTCCGACACGTTAAAAATTACCACCGCTGAAGTGCCCTTGAACAAGGCATTGAACCACTACGATGAAATGTGTTCTATGAGCAGGGCCTGGCTGGAAACAAGTTCTTGAGCTTAGCCCAGATACCCTGGGTAAATATAGATTTCATTTCATTTGATATAGACACTCCATTCACACATGCATTCCTCAATCATAAATAGTTAACCACTTAAGCCATATTTAGTCTGTCTGGCCAAGTGGTCAGACTTGAACAGAGGGGTAGCAGTCTGGGGTTAATTGTCTTGCTCAGGGACACCTTGTGCTGTGACTTTGTCAGCTCTGTTTATTTGATTCTGTTTATCTCCTGGTCTCCATAACAGATGAGCATAGAGGACTTCACCATGTACGGAGGGGCCTTTGGGAACAAGCAGGACAGTGTCTTCCCCAACCTTGAGGTGAGACAATAATTATTCACAATATTATCGAGACACCCGTCTCGAAAATCAGATGCTAGCCTCGCGTATCGATACTATTATCACTGTGTGAATATTAGTCTCATCCTTCTCAGTATTAGATATTTTTCCGCAATATTCTTATATTTGCAATTTTGCATACGGGCCCTGGTTGGTTATAGCCTGGTTCCAGACGAATCTGGTTGGCTTGTCACCACTTTGGCCATGAAGTCCTCCCACAATTGAGAGGGGCCATGAAGGCTGGCTATGCGAGGCTAATCAGATACTGTAGATGTATCAGACCGATTGCATCCTAGAAGATGTCCTTGTGATGGATTTTAATTAGCTGTCAATGTTTCTATCGTTCATGAAATCGCTTTGAAAGTGATCCAAACAATATCGTTCAACACTATTGTTGTTGTAGTTTGGACAATGCCATCCACTTCAATTAGAACGACATTTTTAGTTATCGTGCTTGGTGTGCGGCCATTTACTTGGGAATGTAATGACTTAAATCTAAACTTGTGAATGGTGTTTTATTTGTGTCTCATGTCCTGTAGGGGGCTCTGAGGTCCTCTCCCTCTCCCCTGGTGCTTCCTGCTGTGTCCTGGCCAGCCTCTAATGCAGTCATTGGTCAGATCCAGGACCAATTAGAAACCTCCCCTCTCTACATGGACCCCGAAACGCTCAGTCAGCTGAGACTCAACGCCTCTTCACCTGCTCTGTTAGTGTTCAGGCTGCCCTATGGCACTGGGTGCGTACACACACACAAACACACACACACACACACACTCATGCACTGCTGGGTTAGTGCATGAATTTTTGAATGCCAGAAATAATGATTATGACAGTATGGAGAGAAGTATAATACATACCTTTTGTAGTAAAACAAGAAACTTACTTTTAATATCCATATTGACATGCTTTTAACACAGTTGAGACAGAAATAGGGCGTTCTCTTCTAAAGCTTGCTTCCCTTTACTTACTAGGAAAATAATTGCAGTTTTCCTCTGATTGATTAAGATTTATTTATGGGAGGGCGGCCATGTCAATCTTTAAACCTTTGGATGCAGTATATTGGATTAATCAATGGTGACATTTACAGTGCACACTGCACACCAGTGCCTATTGTACCAAAACAATAGCCTGCCTGGTCTAGTATTAAGGAGGCATTTGTTTTATGTATTTACAAAGCTATTTTAGAAAAAGCTCCCCTCCTATTATCTTTCAGCCATGCTTCACTGGAATGTTGGTCACCAATTAAATTGACCAACTTTCCTTATTTGTTAGGGCTGTCAACTGAGCTCAGAAATTACATTTGAATTTCGGTCTTAAAAATGGGACACTTTTCAATTATATCTTTTTTTGTTTTGCAAAGAAAATAATGCACATTATGCAAACTGTTCAATATATCCACAAGAGGGCGATCACAGCTAATTGTCAGGAACAATTTCATGTTTGACAATATTCAAGTAGAACTAAAATAATCACTTTGCAATAGTTTGTACTAGTTGCCCACCTGTCCTTAATCAGTTAAACTTTGCAGTAGTTTAGTTGTCCCCCTAAATCTCTCAGGCTTTATCAGAGTCTTTTTCTTGAGGTGTATTCACACCAGATGGAAGATCTCACTTGAATTATGGAGAACACATAGATGATTATTGGTAAATGGTAAGTGGTGCATTTATATAGCGCCTTTATCCAAGGCGCTTTACATAGATTGTGCATTACATTCACCCATTCACACACACATCCACAGTCCACACACCAATGGCGGCGGAAACCATGCAAGGCACCAACCAGCACATCAGGAGCAATTTGGGGTTCAGAATCTTGCTCAAGGACACTTCGACACTGGGGGAGCCCGGGTTCGAACTGGCAACCTTGCGGTTACCATCCGGCCACTCAACCTCTGAACCACCGCCGCCCCATTGGTCATGCTATGAATGTGTTTGGGCTTGTTAAATGAACGACATTTTCTAATCATGATCCACTCCCTCACATTCCTATCTTCATTCTCACTTTCTTTTCATCCTTCCTCACTTCATTATCTCTGTTTATAAAAATGTATCTCCTCCCTTTCCTTTTTATGGTCTCTGCGGCATCTGGTGTCTTGCAGCGCTGATCTGATGTCTGCTAGGGAGATTCTCAGTGGGAATGGTGAGTCTGGGACGTATTCCGTTACTCGGCCTAAATATAAAGCAGGGATTAGGGAATATGTTGTTGTTTAAATTGGAAATTACTTTTAGAAGCAGGGATATTCAGTAGACACTACTAGACACTAGCTGATCTCTTAATTAGGATTAGGGTTCCTCATTAAATGTGTGTTTGATAACTCATGATGGCTGTGCAACTGTTTCATGATGTTAAATGCAAATATTCTTTTAGATGAGGTCATTGGGCAGGTGTTGAGCATCATGAAGACCCAGTCTGTTCCATACACCTCCATCTACACAGCCCTGCGGCCCTCGCGGGTGAGACTGTGTGTGTGTGTGTGTGTGTGCGTGTGTGTGTGTGTGTGTGTGTGTGTGTGTGTGTGTGTGTGTGTGTGTGTGTGTGTGTGTGTGTGTGTGTGTGTGTGTGTGTTGCTCCATTGAAGAGTCCAGTGATAACGGCATCAGTCATGATATAACATTTTCTTTTTCAAAAATGTCTATTCATAAGTCATAATGTTTTTTAACTATTAATAAACCTTTTGTCTCCATTTCTACATCTTTCTCTCCCTCTCTGGTTTCATCTCTCTGTAGGAGCCAGCATCTCTGTCCCTGGAGGCAGGTGTGGGTGGAGGGCGCTCTCTCCTGCAGAACAGAGGTGGTTACAAGGAAAGAGAGAGAGAGCGCATGATGAAGGAGAAAGCTGGGTCCACCTATGGCCCAGTAGAGTTTAAGGTAGGGTCACAACAAGGTTAGTTCAATAATATATAAAATCATAAATTGTGCATTTATATAGTGCTTTTTATCCAAAGTGCTTTACATAGATTGCACATAACATTCACCCATTCACACACGCATTCATACGCCGATGGTGGAGGAAACCATGCAAGGCACCCACCTGCACATCAGGAGCAATTTGGCGTTCAGCATCTTGCTCAAGGACACTTCGACACTAACGTTTGGGGGAGCCCGGGATCGAACTGGGAACCTCACGGTTGCTATCCGGCTAGTGCGGCTACTCTACTGGCCACTCTACCCCTGATCCACTGCAGCCCAATGATTCATGATGTGTCTCCCTGGCTTAATTATCGAGCCCTAAACCTAATTGAAATAAGGGGATTAATAAAAAATAAAAAAATATTATATTTATAATAATGATAGAATTCTCAATGCAACCGGATTATACCACATGGCAATAACTGCAATGTATTGATCCATTTATCACCATAGTTGTCCAACTGAAATTCTGTCTCCAAGAACTGAAAAGTAGAACATTGAATTGATTGCATTTAACCCATTCAATTTCTAACTAATTCAGAGGTATTGAGCTAGGGAGCAGTTTGGGGTTCATTGTCTTGCTCAAGGAGTCAGGACACCTTAACACAATGCTGGAATCAAACAGGGAATCCTCTAATTCCCAGGGCCCAAGACTTGGATTTTGGTTGTGAAGGATATTATTTGATAAATTAAAATGTGATCCCAAATCCCAATGTTGTTTTCTTTTTTTTTTTAACTGCTCCAAATCTAAATCTGATCCACTCAGATAGGGATTAAAAGTTTTGAAATCTTCGGGCCTTCGGCCCAGGTGAACGCTTTACCTCCTGAGCCACTTCTGAGGCAAATGTGGTACACTGAAAGAGACTATTTGTTCTCTATCAAGTTGATTCATCTCCAGATCCAACCATGCTTTCTTTCTACCCTCTGTGGTTCTTCACAGTGTTTCTATTCTTCATTTATTGTGTCTCTCTCTCTTTCCAGGGGGAGGGGGATAACACCTGCATCCTCATGTGGGCACGAAACCTCTCAGTGAGCATCCTGCGAGGAGGCCGTTGGGAGGGCTATGACCTAAGTCCTTCCACCTTTGGGGAGGGCGTTAGCCCCAAGCTCCATGGCTCTAGCTGTGACCAAACCAAATCAAGGTAAATGACTGACCGCGTGGGAGTAGGTTAGCTTTGTAGGAATTTATTCTCATTGATTATATTTAGGCTAATCAAAAATGAGCCAAACGTTTGAAGTAGCCAAAATATATCTTTTGAAGAGGTGTTGGTGATTACAGTAAATCATACAGATTAACACATAAAGACCACTGAAGGAGTGCTCTCAGTCCTTGGAATCACAGTCAACTATAAAGGTTTGTTACTGGGTCTAAGGACCAATTTCCCCTCAGGGATTTTTCATATATCAAAAGCTACAGTCTTCAGTGATGTGAAATTGTGTTCATGTCTGTCTCCAAACTCCACTTATTTTTGAGGGGTGCTAGCCAGCTTTGAGAGTCTGTGTAAACACAAACATTGAAGACAAAAGTGAGGATGCAAATTGTTATTGACCAGAATGAGATGATGTATGATGAGTCTGACGTATGATGATAAGAGCGCCCCTCACTTCACACAGGTGTTTTTTTTATTTCCCTAATTGTCTCGTTTTCTCTTCATGCCAGGCTGGTCCTGAACTATGAGGGTGTCCTTGGCCATCGCGACTTCAAACTTATGTAAGTGTGCACAGCAGACATACAGCCAAACTCACACAGGCACAAACATAAACACATTATCAGAGCCTCTATCCATGAAGCCTCACCCACTTAAGCCCTATATACTTTGTTGTATGACAAATGGCAAAAATAGCTGATCTACAAGCTCACATCGCTTTTCATCTAATTTCACTATTTTCAGGAGGATAACATAATAGGAGGATAACATAATAGGGATTCCAGGTTGAAAGTGGTTAAAATAATTTGTTGAAAAGCTTACACTACGTAAATAAGAAAAATAGGTTGCACATCAACAATGTGTTTCTCAGTGGAGTGCTAAACCTAAAATCCAGTATACATAAATACTAATTGAAAAACTCCCAAAATGGTTGAACAGCCGAAATTCTAAATCAATGGAGGACAAAATACTCAAATTTCCACTTGGCACACACCAATAAACGGACGCTTACGCGCTTTCGCCCACGAGCATTCACCAGAGCATTCACATGGAATGCTAAGTACTGTGTACGTTTGTGCAATCTGTAGCTTTGCGATGAGCCAGAGCCACTATAAGGTGTCTGCACGCCGCTGGTTCACACTCGACGCCCTGGAGCTGGAGTACGACGGGACCAAAGCCATGTTCAATGGCAGCCGGAGCATCTACGCCCCAGCCGAGTACTCCTACCGGTGCGAGTCCGTCAGCAGCTTCCGCTGGCCTGCCCTGGTCCCACGCTCATCCAAAGACCCGGCCAATCAGTGGCGAGTCTCCTTTGAGGACTTCCAGGTGAGCTAAGTACATTTTGGACATTTCTTTTATGAAATTACACTAAAAGGATCCAATGTTAGCCATTATTCATCTGCCTTTATTCTGCTCCTTGTTGACGCCCCAACCCTTCACATTCACCTCTCTCTCTCTCTCTCTCTCTCTCCATCCATCCACAGATCCAGGGCTTTAACGTGACAGGAAGTGACTTCTCCTATGCCAGCGACTGTGCAAGCTTTTTCACCCCGGGCATCTGGATGGGACTGATGACCAGCCTCCTCATGGTGCTGGTACTCACTTACGGCCTGCATATGATCATGCAGCTTCGCACCATGGACCGCTTCGACGACCCTAAGGGCCCGGCCATCTCTGTGCCCCAGACGGAGTAACCCCAGGTTATGCAGCTTTCACGGTGCATTTTTCTGCTTAAGCCTGATTTCTATGCGCGCAGGTGTCACTCACCGAAGATGGCATATCTACAAGCTCACAACGCATCATCCGTTGTAGGTTTGTAGATTGGCTCATTTCAGCACGCAATCACGTATAAACCTGTCATTGTTTACTATCTGTCTCCCTCCTCTCTGTCTTTGTCCTCTGCTACTGCATTCCTGTACTTTCACACTTCCTTCCTCTCTTCCATACATTCCACCCTTCCATCCATCTGTAGGTAGATATAGATATACTAATCACATACTGGTATTGACCATATTCACACAGACATTTTGCTCTTATGTCACAGTTGGGGAGTGGGAAGCCCTACTCCGTCTATGGTGTATGGTGGAACAGCAGAAGGGCCACAATTGACTACTTTCAATTGACTACTTTGTGTCAATTGTCAAAGGAGTTTATTCAGATTTAGAAAGGGTGCGTCTTGTGATGCAACAACATTGCTATCCTGTTACAATTGCATACACTCTGAAAGTAATGTGAAGATTATAAAATGTGGTCAGGATGAATATTTATGACCCAAAGGGATATCATTTGTACATAGAGGGACAAAATATATGACTTGACGTGTGTCATGTTAAAGAAAAGCTATTTATTTGTGTTTTTTGACCTGTGCTTCACAGTGTTTGTGTTTACAGTAGTCTCCGTGTGAAGATATGTGGAAAATGCAAATTAAAGATCTTTTAAGAAAGCTGAGCTCACACAGTTTTTAAATCCCATCCCATCCCATCCATCGGGTTACATCCTACATCACATCCTACATCATATACGATGATTTTTGGATATATTCGATTTAGATGAACAAACAAATGTGAGCCAACCTGGATAGATGATCCTAATGGGAATATTTCATATCAGCTCAGCGATGTGTTATTGGATTTGTCTTTATTTTTGCAAGCACTGGACTATGTTTAATGTGGAGAAAAGAAAATTGTTTTGTCTGTTAATTTATTTTGTTATATTGTTTGAGTTGTAGTGAATGTTATTGATGAGGGGTCTTGATTGTGGTTCTGTGTTGTACTGCTGCTGTGAACCCAGTAAAATGTGGAGATTTAACTCTGGTCTCTCAACCAACTTGTGTCTCATATTTTCAGGTATTACAAATTAATTGAAATTAACTTCCTTTAAAGTAGTAGTTTGCAACAAAAGTAGGGTGGTGATATCAGTTAAAATTAAGCTGTACATTTATTTATTTATTATTGTTTAATAATTATTGTCAGTGTACACAACATGTCACTTTAATGGGCTACTAAGTAACCTACAATAATTACTTCTTTACTGTCACATACACAGTTACAGGTAAACATGGGTGAAATTCATGTTTGTGCAGGCTCTCAAAAAATAATAATAAACTAATTAAAGCCACATTGTGTATTGTGCTTATAGTTACAGTAGATGTTTCTGTTTGGCAGTAACTGACTGTATAGTCCTAACAGGACCTGACCTTTGTATCACAGGGGAAAAAAACAGACTAGACTTCATGTCTAGTTTGTAGGTATTCCAATTGCCTGCTGTGTTGTCCTATAGTCACCTATCAACATTTATAAGGAAATGGTCACTTTGCTTAGTTTAATAGCTTATGTGCCATAACACAACCGTTTCAGCCGTCCGGCCTTCATCAGTGTACAAATGATGCTTCCTAATTTCAATTTACTAATCACTGATGTCACCAACACCTGATATCACATTATGTAGACATAACAATAAAAAATACCAAAAACACAGAATCATTCGTTAATAAATCAGTTCAAATCATGACAAAAGGGCAATTGCGATTTTTCTTTCTTGACCCCAGGATCTTCAGAAACAAACAAATAGACAAAATACATCTAGACATAATGTCAAAAATATATTTTTGTTGATCATACAATTGTCATCCAATTATGGATATTAATATGTTCTTCTGTTTATGTCACGTTTCCTTACAAGATGTTATGGTACCCCCATGTGGCAAATTCCAGGTGTGTCAAGCAGCTCCAAACTTAACCCTCGCATGTGTAAGTCAACTCCAGGTACTTGTAAGTGTCACCACAGGGCCAGGGGTCTCCCCTCGCATCTGTAAGTCAACTCCAGGTACTTGTAAGTGCCAACACAGGGGTCTCCGAACTCTGAGTTGTTCACATCGATAATACAGCTATTCATTCCATTACAGCTGTGGATGCAGGAAAGGGAGGTCATGAATGATCACAAGTGTGAATAACAAGTAGTGCATGTAAGTTGTAAGCAATCTAGAGGTGTTCTGAGATGGTCATGAAATTCATTCATATATTTTCTACACTCCTCAAACTGATATTAATCTGTAATGAAGTGTGAAACAACACCTTTCTGCAACTTTCTGAAAAGATGGTCCTGAGCAGTCAATCTTTTGGACATCAGAATTAGGTCGTCCCATGGAGCATGTGGTCCGGTCACGGCGACCATAATCTGCACCACGAACAGCAATTATCTGCCCTACATCTGAGAGGAGGAAGAGAAATACACAGTTATCTGCCCTGCATCTGAGAGGAGGAAGAGAAATACACAGGCAGAGAGTCAGATGGAGCCAGTCCTTCCATGTCGTATACCAACCCACCCAGGTGTGTGTGTGTGTGTGTGTGTGTGTGTGTGTGTGTGTGTGTGTGTGTGTGTGTGTGTGTGTGTGTGTGTGTGTGTGTGTGTGTGTGTGTGTGTGTGTGTGTGTGTGTGTGTGTGTGTGTGTGTGTGTGTGTGTGTGTGTGTGTGTGTGTGTGTGTGTGTGTGTGTGTGTGTGAATGAAAAGGATGTGACTTACCACAATGTAGGGTGGCCACAGACTCCTCACATGCCAGAACAGAAACTGTGAAAGGAATACCTGTGAAAGGAATAAAGGATCATAATTTAGATCACTTTCAGTCATTATTCAAGAATATTTCCTATTCAGTTCCATTTAATTATTTTTGATTCAAGCACTTCTACTGACTTTCTGGGAGACATACGTGGGTGGAATCCAGGTATTTCCAGATGCCAGGGCAGGGGTTAAGAGAACCGATGACATCTTTTCTCTGCCGTTCACACACTTTCTTACCATTACACCTGGAGAAGAAGAACAAACATGTTGTTCATTCTGTGCAATGTATGTAGTAGCCTATACATACTGTTATTCAAGCCCTGTACTTAAATAGAACTTTGAGGTACTTTTACTTGATCTACTTGAGTGTTTCCATTTAAAGAATATGAATTCAACACTACAAACTACAGTTACTTTGCAGATGTATTATACCATTGAATAAGATACATTATCTAATATATCTTTTGTAATTATTACATACATAAAATAATTAAAATTATCTCTAACTTCACAATCTTTTTTATTAAAGTTAATAATGTGATTATGAAATGGGCCATACTTCATAAAGTAGCATATCTTTACATTATTTTTGGTACTGTAAGTATATATTTGATGCCAATAAATCTTAAGCATGTTTACGAATACAGGACTTTTGTAGTGTTTCTACATTGTAGTATTGCTACTTTTGCTCCAAAAAGAAAAAAATAATACTTCCTCTACCACTGCTGTACATGTACTAGCATATTTCTTACACCAAACCATTCTCTAGTTATTCAGCACAGATGTCCAAAATGATCTTGGCTCTATGTCATCTTTGCTCACTAGCCTCAGAAATAGCTATAAGAAATAAACTACCAAATAAATACATTAATTACAAAGCCAGTAAATTCCGAAAGCAACATTAACGTGCCATATCAAAACTACAGGAATATCATTAATACAAGCATAAAAAGCACAACTGAACATGTGAATCTCATCATGTGATCATTTTTATGTTATTGGAAATGTGTACCTTTGGGCAAGGACATCCAGTATGCCATCTTGAGAGCAGTGTGTGTTATCAACCCTAGCATCAGATACGCCCTGACTGCACATCTGTCTGTCTGTACGTCCATAGAATGCTGCTTCAACACGGATCACTCCAATGTCTGTTACACAGAAAACAAATTTGATTCGGGTATTGATTGATCAAATATCATCAGTTTATATAGAATGGAGGGTTATATGGGCTAGGTTGAAATTTCCACTATTGCAGCTAGTAAAATATGAGCCTTATGTAATACCATATTACATTTACAAATGTAACATTTTAAATTAAGAAAACAATGATGCATGATACATGTATTTTCTTACAAAACATGTTTTTTACTGTATCTTGTGATACAGTACTTTATCTTGTACTTGTAATACAGTAATGTATACATTACTGTATCTTGCAATATTTGTTTGCTTTCATAAAAAAATGACACAAACCAACTTAACAGTATAAGTCTGCAGTTGTTGCCTTTATACTGGTTGAGATCATATAATAAACATCTAGTAATCTAGTACTCAGGCCAATCAAAATACTGTGGATGTAGTTTACATTGTAGATAGTTTCATTCAATTATTAATCATACCACAACTTAGGCGGTGAACAGCTGCCTTACGACAGGTGATGACTCTTTCTGTATGGAAAGAACAAAGATGGTGCTGATACATTGTCTCTCTCACACACGGTCATTTGCATATAATGTAGTCTACATTATTCTGTATATTTACCGCCTGCATTTGCCACCATACAGAAAGCCGCTGCCACAACTGCAAAACAAATGTGTCACTATATCAGTTTCTATCAAGTAACAAAGTCAAGATTGATTATTGAACGATCACCATAGTCAAATACATACAGTAGTCTACGCTATTGACTAATTTAAGTTATGAAGGAAACAAGAGGTTCTCCAAATAAGACCAATTTGTGTAAGTAGGGAACCGCTATCATATGATATATAATCAACATCAAGAGCATTCTAACTTAATTTAAACGTAAGCAAGTATTATTATAATGTGCAACCAGTACTTTGTATTAGTGTATACTCACACAGAGAAGTGGTAATGGGGAGCATGGCTTCAAAAAAGGCAGTGACACAAATACTGACTCAAACTGACTCTCACTCTTTATACAGTGAACCATGCAGGCCCACTTATAGATTTTATCCTTGCACAATAGGTTGTAATCTGAACATATAATAAGGTACTGGTTTTCAAAGTGGGGTGCGGGGACCCCCTCAAGGGGTCTCCAGATAAACCAGGATCAGTTTAAACACTTATACTTAATGCTTTTATTTTGGCTGATATTTAGGCTGATACAAGTTCATAACGCATCGCAATGCAACAGGCTTTTAGATTTCTGTAATATTATGTTGACAAATGTTCTCTTATCGGGTAGCTGGCACTAAATCTATCAGATGGGGCATATCAATTTGGGGGTCCTTGACATGAACATTTTGAGAACCACTGCAATATTGTGCTATGAGGAATGTATTCATGTATCCTTCCTGATTCATTATCGCGCAACATTTGATTTAACATATAAAATCATTTGAAAATAGCAGATCTACAAGCTCACAATAAGGTGCATCGCAATGGGTTGTCAGCTTGTATACATTTGTAGTTGTAGTGGAGTATTACAATATTTGCCTCTGAAATGTAGTAGAGTAGAAGTAAATGTATTGAGAATTGAAAATACTCTAGTAAAGTAATAAATACCTCAAAATAGTACTTAGTTACTAAAGTACTTAGTTACTTTCCACCATGTTCTTTGCATCATTGTTCCTACCAGGAACAGGAGAGATAGCAGATATTGAGCTGTGGTGCTGCTCTGTTCATACTAACCTTTATCCCTTCTTTACCTACTTACCTGACCCTGTCACAAAACAATGGAAATCAGTAATAGACAAGGCTAATTAATGTGTGTCAGTGTTAAACTGTGTGAGAGACACATATGTGGAAATGCACAAGCTTTGAGTGATGTGTCGACAGAAATCAAATTTCAGGAGACACACAGGAGTCCTTGCAAATCTTTGAATCTTTGGCGTTTCACAAAGCTGGAGGTACATTGACCTCATGAGACCATTGATTGCGTGGAAATGAGTGACGTCAGTACAATGTGTGCATTAGCATGATACAGTAAGTTATTACCATGGGAACCACAAGGGCCCTTATCAGCCTATCGCACAGCAAACCATGGTGCGTTACAGTTGTACCACCCACCGCATTCAGTGTTGGTATGGACTTGCATAACATCTCATCCTTTTCGGGGCCTTCATAGGGTGACCTGACAAAGAACCCAGGAGACCAACATCTTTTCTTAGTTGCTAAAAATAAATATGTTACCATGTGTGGTGCAGGTTCTCGACTTGATGGTTTTTCAACCAAGAAGCTGTAAAAAGATGTGCAGTTTGAAAGGAAACTATGACAAAAACACACAAATTAATTAGTATGTCAAGCTTATTCGCTCGGTTTTGTTACGTCATGTTGAAGTTAGACAATATCACATGGGCAAAAATACCAAGTTTGTCCAATCAACACTATAAGAATTCAGACATTGATTGATTAATTGAATACTTTATTGTCAGAAATGTAATCAGTACAGGGTACAACAACACGATTCAAATCATCATAAAAGGTAAAAATAACAAAAATATGTACAGGTTGGGGAACAAAGAAGGGGGTTATAAGGAGTTGGGGGTAGTCACTATACTAAACTTTATTGTCAGAAATGTAATCAGTACAGGGTACAACAACACGATTCAAATCATCATAAAAGGTAAAAATAACAAAAATATGTACAGGTTGGGGAACAAAGAAGGGGGTTATAAGGAGTTGGGGGTAGTCACTATACTAAGCCCCCCCCCCCCCCCCCCCTTAGTAATCATTTCCTCTCCTTTTGGCATGCTGAAAGGTGGATTTTCAGGCCTGTTTTAAAGGACGCCAGGGATCTGCATTTTTTTGAGGGAGGGAGTCAGAGCATTCCACACTTGGGTGGCAGTGCTGTAGAAGGAGAATTTGCCCATGTTTGTTTTGAAAGTAGGTGGTACCAATTTGTTGTTCTCACTTCCTCTTGTATTGTGGCTGTGGGAGTCGCTCACTTTTTTTATTTAGTTTATCAGGTATGCGGGTACAGAGGACATAGAGGATAAAGCTGCATTTACAATTTAAATGTCAGTCCCAATTTCAATTAATAATAATAATAATAATAATAATAATAATAATAACTTTATTTATATAGCACTTTTCTGGACGGAGTCACAAAGTGCTGTAC
The DNA here is from genome assembly GCF_951216825.1 of Electrona antarctica. Classification (NCBI taxonomy): domain Eukaryota; kingdom Metazoa; phylum Chordata; class Actinopteri; order Myctophiformes; family Myctophidae; genus Electrona; species Electrona antarctica. Next base: position 22,087,203 of record NC_136807.1, on the reverse strand, counting down.
AACACAATCAATAAAAGCAGGAAAATTGAACAAAATTAGATAGATGCAACATAGCAAATCGACAACTTACAGTCAGCTGGCCAACAGTAGAAAGCATATTTAAAGATGCAATATAAAAAACAACAATGTAATAGATAAAAATAGATAATAATACCGACAAAGTTCAGTGAAAAAACATTTAACGGGGCAGGGGGGGGGGGGATGCTTTTCTGAACAAATACGTTTTGAGAAGAGATTTAAAAGATGCAATGGTATCTGCTTGTCGGATGGATTTGAGAAGGGTATTCCAAATTTTAGGGGCACGGATGGAGAAGGCTCGTTCTCCCTTGTTTACACGATGGAATTTCTCGGGAACCTTTAGGAGAGCCCCGTCTGAAGACCTAAGGGTACGGGGAGGGTTATAGGGGTGTAGGAGATCAACAAGATATTGGGGTGCCTGGCCCATTTGTACCTTAAATGTTAATAAAAGGATTTTAAAGTCAATTCTAAAAACAACAGGAAGCCAGTGAAGTGTAGCCAGGACTGGAGTGATGTGGTCCCGTCTCCTGGTGTTTGTCAGGAGTCTGGCGGCAGCATTTTGGACAAGTTGTAAGCGGGAAATTGATTTATGGGTTAGGCCTGTGTATAGTGCATTACAATAGTCTAAGCGTGATGTGATGAATGCATGGATAACTTTTTCTAGGTCGGGAACTGTTAAAAATGGCTTGATTTTAGCTATGCTTCTTAATTGGAAGAAGTTTAACTCTGTTTAATTCTGTTTTCTACCCGGAGCCACCCTAGACTAACAAAATGGTTTGCAAAAATATGGGTCATGGGCCCCAGTAGTCGAATTAGTTTGTTTTGGGAGGTTTGTAGCTTGGTCTTTAGTGACATAGAGACAGCTAGAGTCTTGAGAGCAGTTTTGTTGACAAACGAGGAAATTCTGCCCAGAAATCTTGTTCTTTGGTTTACTTTTTTGCATCATGGGGCACCCGCTGGCCTGGTGGTCCAGGCACGTGCCACGTGTGGGCTCTGGCCTGTCCATGGTCATGACGACCTTTGCTGAATGTCTCTCCCCTTCTCTCTCTCCCTCTTTCCTGTCCGTCTTCGCTGTAACTATCAATAAAGGCACAAAAGCTAAAAACAAATCTTGAAAAAAAAAATAATAATAATTCAGACATCATCATCATCGACCTTCATTTCACTTCGAGAAACCTAATAATTCCTAATATATAAAGTGCACATGTTATCATTTATATACATGTATACACTCAGTATATACACACACACACACACACACACACACACACACACACACACACACGCTTCAGTACACACTCTATGAAGACGCATGTCTACACTTTTCCACAGAGACAGCAAAGTGCTGCAAAAAAAACTCAACTTTGATGCTTTTGCACAGAGCAACAAAGCATGTGCGCTGTGCTCTGGAGTAGGCGTGTAGTTGGCAAAACACTCAATACCACAGAAAAAGACTACTGTATGGAAGTTGCGAATATTGAGACATTTTTTAAATAGCAGTTGAAGGAGTAAAATTATTCAACAGTGCCTTAAGTTTTCACGAATGGCCTTCCACACCTGGCAGGCACTGTCTAGGGCGGCTATGTGAGCATTGCGAGGCCAGCCGATATATCGTTCTGCCATGCGTAATTCTGACTTAGAGGCATTCAGTGATACGCCTGCAGATGGTATTGTCGCCTTAGCTCTGGTCCATATACACCTTACACCATAGTGTTAGAAGGAGTTCTCCTTATTGGGACTTTTCAGCCCCTCACACCCGTGGTAGCCCAGGCTGTGCAGCATCTGGTCTGTAGTAAAAATAAAAATAAACACTTTCGCTACTCACCAAAACAACGACGGGTTTTAGATGTTGAAAGCCTACTTTCCTTAGTGGAAAATACTCGGAGCACCCCCACCACATCTAAAATACACTTTTTGTCCAGAAATGAAAGCAGCAGTGACCTAATCCTAAACTTTAGGCCATGTGTGCACCTTCCAGCAACAAGCACCTTTAGGCCCTAAAGGTTAGAGGAGCCTGCTTGTTGCCGGAAGGTTCCCGGTTCAATTCCCAGACCAGCGGGGAACATCTTGGTGGAGAAGTGATTGGGCACCACTCACCCCTCCCCAACGCAGCTGAAGTGCCCTTGAGCAAGGCACTGAAACCCTGACTGCTCCAGTGCAGTTGCTCAGTGGCCAACAGTACACGACTGTTGGTCGAGATTTTGATGTGTGGTGTGCAGGGCTTGGGCTTGAAAATAAGCACCCTAACTTAGCTACCTCCCTGGGTAAATAAAGGATGGACTTCCATTATAAAATGTAAGTTAAATATTTCCAATATATATTATAGAACATACTGTATGTGAAAACAAATGCATGGACGTACTTCTTTGGCGGCATGCACAATACATTTGGTGCTGATCAGTCCAGAGGTTTGCGAGATTTGCTTCAAACACACACACACACACACACACACACACACACACACACACACACACACACACACACACACACACACACACACACACACACACACACACAACACACACACACACACACACACAGACCAACCAACCCTCTTTTATTGATGGCCATAACAGAGTTGGAGGAAGTCCTTAGTCATTATTGTTTTCTAGTGCCACCTTGTGTAAACACCTACACACAGTTCATGGTCATTCAACTGCAGGCCAATAAGGAGGTTAGGAGGAAGAAGAGGAGGTTGATTGAGACCTGCTGTGTGGATGTGCCTGACTTTAACCGAACCTCCACAGGGAAGTGGTCACTGACAGAGCAACAAAGCATGTGCGCTGTGCTCTGGAATAGGCGTGTAGTTGGCAAAACACTCAATACCACAGAAAAAGACTACTGTATGGAAGTTGCGAATATTGAGACATTTTTAAATAGCAGTTGAAGGAGTAAAATTATTCAACAGTGAGCCTATAATGCCTAAAATGTTCACGAATGGCCTTCCACACCTGGCAGGCACTGTCTAGGGCGGCTATGTGAGCATTGCGAGGCCAGCCGATATATCGTTCTGCCATAGGCGCAATTCTGACTTAGAGGCATTCAGTGATACGCCTGCAGATGGTATTGTCGCCTTAGCTCTGGTCCATATACACCATAGTGTTAGAAGGAGTTCTCCTTATTGGGACTTTTCAGCCCCTCACACCCGTGGTAGCCCAGGCTGCGCAGCATCTGGTCTGTAGTAAAAATAAAAATAAACACTCACCAAAACAACGACGGGTTTTAGATGTTGAAAGCCTACTTTCCTTAGTGGAAAATACTCGGAGCCCCCCCACCACATCTAAAATACACTTTTTGTCCAGAAATGAAAGCAGCAGTGACCTAATCCTAAACTTTAGGCCATGTGTGCACCTTCCAGCAACAAGCACCTTTAGCCAGGTTCCCGGTTCAATTCCCAGACCAGCGGGGAACATCTTGGTGGAGAAGTGATTGGGCACCACTCACCCCTCCCCAACGCAGCTGAAGTGCCCTTGAGCAAGGCACTGAACCCCTGACTGCTCCAGTGCAGTTGCTCAGAGGCCAACAGCACACAACTGTTGGTCGAGGTTTTGATGTGTGGTGTGCAGGGCTTGGGCTTGAAAATAAGCACCCTAACTTAGCTACCTCCCTGGGTAAATAAAGGATGGACTTATAAAATGTATTTCCAATATATATTATAGAACATACTGTATGTGAAAACAAATGCATGGACGTACTTCTTTGACGGCATGCACAATACATTTGGTGCTGATCAGTCCAGAGGTTTGCGAGATTTGCTTCAAACACACACACACACACACACACACACACACACACACACACACACACACACACACACACACACACACACACACACACACACACACACACACACACACACACACACACAGACCAACCAACCCTCTTTTATTGATGGCCATAACAGAGTTGGAGGAAGTCCTTAGTCATTATGGTTTTCTAGTGCCACCTTGTGTAAACACCTACACACAGTTCATGGTCATTCAACTGCAGGCCAATAAGGAGGTTAGGAGGAAGAAGAGGAGGTTGATTGAGACCTGCTGTGTGGATGTGCCTGACTTTAACCGAACCTCCACAGGGAAGTGGTCACTGACATCCACGGCCTGAAATGATTTACACCAGAAAAGAACAAGTTATTAATCAACGAAAACTATACGGATCATCTTTCCAGTTGAGAATCAGAGCAAAGTACTGAAAGAACTTATAGGAAAATTAAATATAGAGACACTGTATAGATATAGACTAAAGTAGACTAGACAAAGATACAAGAGAGTAAAGTACAATACAATTCAATACAATGTTCGGTCCAAAGTACTGGTCAGCTGCCACTACGTGCTACATTTGTGTCACAAGTAGGACCGACAGACTAACAAACAGAAATCAGACAGACAGACAGTCAGTACGCACACACACACATACACAACTCTAGTATATGCGTTACCTGTTCCTCTGTTAGACGGTATTCCTTCTGGAAGTCAAAGGCTTTGGCTGAAAGAGGCACAATGGCTTTGGCAAAGGGTTCCCCATGCACAACGATCCTATTAGAACACAGTCAACACACAGAGTCAAAGACATTGTCGCTTCTCTCTCTGTCTTCTTTAGACGGGAACACTATTTACTGGGGCTGTAATAAACTGTAACAAAGAGCCATGTATTAACGTGTTGCTTTGCATTAATTCATATTTCATACTTTTCACATTTTGTAGAAATGCTATGATAGAAATTCTCAGAAATATTTAGAAGCTTCTATTATTACACTGTAATAAAATAATCTGTTGGAGAGTGAGAGTTTATGTTTGCTGCTCTTATAGTTGTTATTATTGTTTTAATTCATGTATTGAACAATTGCCCTGGGGGCATTATATATATTCTTCCTTTTCCCATAATTTGTAAGGAGAAGACTGACAACAATAGAGGGTATGCTTATGCTTAAAGTTAGTGGCAAAGTAGTAGAAAGTCGTTTTTTTGCCGCTGGGTAGACGTCCGGGTTATGTCACGCACATTCCCATCCCTCTATAAATTTGAATCTTGAATCTTGAAATTCGAAACTGTAGTCTCTCAGGTGCTGTTACAACCTCTCATGGGTACACCTGTCAACTTAAAGGCAGACTTAATATAGTACAGCTATAGTGCTATTCCACTCCCTATCTTTAAAACTTTTTTTGGAAGAGCCTAACCTGTTGACAACTAGAAATGTTATTACAAAGTACAAAGTGTACTCAAATTATTATTATTATTATTCCAAAAGTTAAGCCAAAAGGATGTTCTTACAGAATTCAAGTAATTATGACACAATTGTCCTAACTGTAGGATGTCATACAATTACAATAATAGAATATGCTTTATTCTATGGTACCCTTCATACATAGATTTATTTTTTTCACCATTATAAACAGTATTAGGTTAAAGAATGCACACAGTGGCCATGGGCCTTGGCTCAGCGGTCCAGGCACGTTGGCCGGTAGCCCGAGTCTGGCAGTGTGCCGCCGGCTCGACTCCCGATCCCGACGGCCTTTACTGCATGTCACCCCCCCATCTCTCTCCCCATTTCCTGTCAGCCTACTGTCTGTCCCTCTATAAAAAATATAAAATAAAGGCGAAAGCCGCAAAAAAAAAACATAAAAAAAAAAGAATGCAGACAGTAAAATCCCCAAAGTAAAATAATTTAAAGGACAACTTTAGCGATTTATTTTTGTATTATTTACTAGTCCTAATAGACCGCAAGAAATGACATCTGGCCACAAAAGATCACAGGATCTATTGAATGCGAAGGTAGCCTACAGGGGGGAAGCCACACTGTGTGTCAATATGTCAGTTTGACACATTCAGTAGATCCCGTGATCTTTTGTGGCCAGGGGTCTAGTAGGACTATAGTAAATAATAAAAAAAGAAACCGCTATAACATTTAGTAAAGAAATATTTACATATTTACATATTTAGCCCTATGCTCGAATGCCCCCGCCCCCTGTCAAAAACAGCTAAAATCCCTAAAACGAAAGAAAGCAGCAAATGAAGAAAAACATTACACTCACCTTTTACTTTCTCTAATAACAACCTAAAACATGAACCTTGGTTGAAAAAAACTGAAGTTGTCCTTTAACCTTGAATTCGAACTCAGGGGTCGATGTTGGTATAGAGTTCAATTAATACTTGGGATTTTACTGTGCAAAGATGAGACGATAGAACTACTTAGTGTGCCTACCTGTCGTAGGCACAGCTGGTAGACTCTCTGACCGTGGTGTCTGTCTTGTCTGAGATTAGCCAGATGAAGGAACTATCAGTAAGTAGTCGAACATTCTTCCTGTTCTTCTTGGCCAGGTAGCCACAGTCAGCGTTGAAGTCACCGAGGATCATCACATTCTGCACATAATGCACAACATTGTACACACATTTAGGACACACTTACAGTAAGTATATTGGGAAATATGCAAATTAGGAATGCATGCCATGCAATACCCGTTGTACACAAAACATTGTCAGAGTACGCATTGTACCCATCATGGGCAGTAAAAATATAATAATAATAATAATTATTATTATTATTGTTATTGTTATTGTTATTGTTATTGTTATTGTTATTGTTATTGTTATTGTTATTGATATTGTTGTTATTATAATTATTATTGGTAGGCATTATAGTATTATCAGTAATATAAGTTGTTACAGTAGTTGTAGTAGTAGTAATAGTAGTTGTTGCGAACGAAGTGATTGCGAACGAAGTGAGCACTAACTATAGAAGCTGGCCAAAACTGTCTGTCTGTGTGTCTGTGTGTGTCACGCTGTAACACCACCCGCCCGCCACCAGAGGGCAACTGAAATTGGAACGATACAGAGGTCTCTAGTGTGTCAGACTGCCACAACAGCTTCGTTCGCTTCCCGCGTTTACGCGTCTTACTTGTGGTAATAGGAGACTAAAGTAGAAGAAGGAATCTTCAAAGTACTAGTAATATATAGATTATAATGTATGTCTTCATCTTATCTTTATTAAATGCACAATAATAACTTCTTAAAGGTGCTGTAATTGATATTTTTGTGTTGAAATAAGTGAATATCTCTTTATAATGATAGTAATCATTGAGTGTTTGTTCAGAAACAGGGCTCTCCCCATCTCTCCAGCTGGAAGAGATGAAACAAAAACAGCAGACAAAATTGAAACTAGATTACTATAAAATCAAAGCTCATAAATGGGAACTATTTCCAGATTGGATGGAATTAACAACCACCCTGAAAATGTATTTTCTGTTTAATTAATACGAGCTGGAAACAAACACACTATATCAATGATTACTATCAGAATATAAAGATTAACCCAAAAATAATATATATTAACGTGCACCTTTAAGCTTATTTTCTTACATCAGTTTTCCACAATCTTCTGACATCCTGAAACACATCATAGAGAGCGTCAATCTCTTTGGTTGCGTTGGACGGAGAGGTGTGTTGGGGGATCAGGACAAAGTCCTTTATGGCTGAAAAGAGCAATAAAAGAGGGACCGAGGGTTGAAACAATTTAAGCATTTAGCAGACGGTCTTAATCCAGAGCGATTTACAGTAAGGTCTTAATAGAGAGATCACCTGTCTTGGGCGCTTTAACGCGGATGCAGAAAGGCTCTCTTGCAAAAACATCGACGTCTCCTGGGCGAGTGTCTGGGTACTGGTACTGACCTGTCACCCTCACTGTTCCGGTTCTGTACACATACAAAAGGGGAGAAAAATATAACACACGTCCTCCGTCATTTGGTGCTGAGCCAAACTATAAAAACAGACATTCAAGAACAAAGTGAGGGCTCGCAACTCACTTTTGAATGCTCCAGAAATATTTATTAGCGACCGTGAGGTTGATAAAGACTTCTAGGCCAATAAGGCCCCAGGGGCCCTTTGCTCACAGAGAGGGTTTGAGATCCTGACAAGGGCTCCTGGGGCCCTTCAGCCCCTGGACATGATGTACAAGTACACCCCCTGGAGTGTATGTCACAATTAAGGACTCGAGTGAGTGTGGAAACATAGTGGCCCTCTCCATCATGAACCCTGCTCTAACCACAAGGCCTAAACTGTTCCATAGCCAGACCCTGAACTTCAGAAGTTGAACCAAAAAGGCCCCTCATGAAGAGGAATGTTTTATGAACTAACAAAGTAGGCATAGCAAGGGTCAGAGTGATAAAGGGCTGGCGGCCAAATAGACTCAAGAATTGCCACTGCTCATGAAAGGCTAAATATTTAGTTTCGCTGTCCTTTCTCGTTTCCCTAATACCATCTAAACACTGCACAACTGTATGAAATTGATCAGATACAACTTGTGACTTTGCCTTTTTTTTAACCCATTCAGGACGGGAACCCCTTTTGGGCTTCTTGTTGCCATCTACAATATATAGCAAAAATGGGCCTCAGTCCTAAATGGTCTAATATAAATATGATGAACGGGTTGGTGCCTTGCATGGTTTTAATATAAATATGATGAGCGGGTTGGTGCCTTGCATGGTTTTAATATAAATATGATGAGCGGGTTGGTGCCTTGCATGGTTTTAATATAAATATGATGAGCGGGTTGGTGCCTTGCATGGTTTTAATATAAATATGATGAGCGGGTTGGTGCCTTGCATGGTTTTAATATAAATATGATGAGCGGGTTGGTGCCTTGCATGGTTTTAATATAAATATGATGAGCGGGTTGGTGCCTTGCATGGTTTTAATATAAATATGATGAGCGGGTTGGTGCCTTGCATGGTTTTAATATAAATATGATGAGCGGGTTGGTGCCTTGCATGGTTTTCTCCACCATCGGTGTATTAATGTGTGTGTGTGAATGGTTGAATGTAATGCACAATCATTGTAAAGTGCCTTAATTGGATAAAGGCACTATATAAATCATCATTTACCATTAAAATAAATGCAGCATTTACATTGTGTTGTGCTCACCTGTACACAAACACATACTGCTCCTGGTAGTGAGATCTGCCTAGTCTCTGACTGGACACTGCATCATAGTTATGATCACTGTCATACCTGAGATGACCAGGGGAGAGAAACACACAGTTTAATATCTAGCTGGATTATTATGAGAAAAGAACAAAGCCAAAATGTGTCTGGGTGAGAAAGTATGGATGAGAGTATTGTCAAACTGTGTGTGTGTGTGTGTGTGTGTGTGTGTGTGTGTGTGTGTGTGTGTGTGTGTGTGTGTGTGTGTGTGTGTGTGTGTGTGTGTGTGTGTGTGCGTGCGTGTGCACGTGTGCGCGCGCGCGCGTGTGCACGTGCGCGCGCGCGCGTGTGTGTGTGTGTGTGTGTGTGTGTGTGTGTGTGTGTGTGTGTGTGTGTGCGTGCGTGCGTGTGCACGTGCGCGTGTGTGTGTGTGTGTGTGTGTGTGTGTGTGTGTGTGTGTGTGTGTGTGTGTGTGTGTGTGTGTGTTCATAACCTGTTGAGCTGAGCTAGTAGCAGTGGCAAAGCATTTTGTTTGGTGTCTCTCACTTCTTGAAGCAAACATAGATCATAGCGAGCTATAATCTATACACACACACACACACACACACACACACACACACACACACACACACACACACACACACACAGCTGGGTTAGACCAACATCAGAACTGAAGTGACAAAATAACCGTCTGTCTTAAGCCCAAACCACACCAATGCAACTCCTTGCAACTGCCATTGGGGATAATGGTTGCAAGGAGTTACAAGGAGCTGCATGTTGCAAGGAGTTGTGTGGCGAATCATTAGTGCGGTTCGAGCTTTACAGAAAACATCTGACATGAAGTACAATTATGAGCTTACCCTGACAAGTGTGTGCATGACTTTGGCATTGTTGGACTTAGACTCGCCAAAACTTTGGATGTTGAAGGCACAGATTCTGAAATCAGACCCCCCTAAAACATCACACACACCGCATGAGAGGACAAGCAGGAAGAGGAGAGTGGAGGGAACGGACTCCATAATGCTGAGCTGTAGGAAAAAAAGATTAGGAACTTACTTTAGTGTATGTTCATAACTGTATACACATTACACACGGTAATTTCATGAAAGAAACCCCTGTAATGTATTAACTTACAGTATAAAGAAAGAACACCCACAAACTACCACACTGCACACCCCGCTACATTACAGTACACACATTACACACACTACACACTGTAGCATCATGTATATTCTGAATGAAATTATCACAAATGCGTAAAACTAAAATATGTGACTGTTGCTGTCCTGCCTTGTTAGTGAGGAACACTAAAATGTTGTAGTTGCAGGGACCAATTGAAAACACTATTGTTTACGCAAGTCAGGACAGGGAGTATACTGATCTGCCACCAGATAGCAAAAATATGTAGAGACCCATGCTGATACAATCACTGTATGAGACTCACTCTAACAATAATTTACGTTCAAGTAAACTAATTTTGGTTGATTATTTACCTATATAAAAGGCAGTACAATTCTGTACCCTGTACCTCTACTCAAATAATTCTAATCGTCTTTCATGTTATTACAGTTTCAAAGTTGTTGAGCCTGAGTCCCACCTGTGGTAGAAAGACAGAAACTTCCCCTTTCTCGCAAGACACCAAATACGCTAGGATGTGAAAAGGAATGTACCAGCTGCCATTTCTGTCTTCTATTATTGGTATCAACATATATTGTATTATAGGCTGCCGCTACAGTATATGAACTATATCTGTTCTTTATTTCTAAACATTTCACTCATATGTTTAGACTTTGAACAGCCTTACAACAGAAAGAGAAAAGCTAAGATGATTTGGACTTCTGACTTGGAATATTAGTGATAGCAAATACATTCATTCATTTTGAAAGTCATATCAGCGAGTTGGAGCATTCAAAGACTAAAACCATACAGTGACTAAGCACTAAGTCGCAAAAACACTGCCAAACTATTCTCACCCTGTGATTAAGAAGCATTTAGCAGGATCAACTTCCACCCTAGATGAGGGCAACATAAATGGGTTCTGCTGTCTTTCATAGCTCTCTTTCATATCTCTCATACATTTTTTAGCTTTTTTAGTACTTGAGACATGAAATACATTTCACACACATACTGCACTGTATGTGTATTGTGATCACTCTGTCTATCACACCCACATAAACAGTTCATGTTACAAGTCTTCCTCACGAGGATTGTATGTCTGTCCGCCAATCATTCACTATTTCCCAGAAGGAAATAGGCATACGTTAACCTTTTACTTGATTAATAGCAACAACACATTTCCCATACTCACCCCTTGAAAGATTCCACTGTGTCTGTTTGGGTTGTTTTATCTCACTTCCTGATATGTGAAACCCCCTTCCTGTGGGAGGGACCTGTCTGTTCTAAATGTAGGGCCTTGCTCTTTCTCCGCCTGTGGAAAGGGTGATGCAAAGTTAGGGTCCTGCAGTCACAGAGAGTGAAAGAAAGGAGACCCCACCCACCCGGCCACACTCTCTCTCTCTCTCTCTCTCTCTCTCTCTCTCTCTGTCTCTCTCTCTCTCTCTCTCTCTCTCCCCCCCCCCCCCCTAACACACCTCATTACAATCATTACAGCCTGGTGCCAATAATCTTTTCAGAACAGCTAGTCTCAAATGAAATAGAAAACCCAGAAGGCCTGATGCTGTTCCTCTCTCCTCCTCCCTACTGCACAAATAAACTGGCATTCTGTAGGCCTACTGATTCCGCCAGTCCCCAAAAAGCCAAGGGTTCACTAGGAAAGACCAAGCATCAGACATAAGAACCTCTAGGGTTGTTTATTGAATAGACATGGAGTACGGTCGTTTATGGGCACGTCGCATGCGAAGCATGGAACGTGCGGCATAAACGGCCACGGCATGGAAGGACGTTAGGGGAGCCAGCATGGTCATCTAAGGTCATCGCCACGTGGCTTGGATGGCCAGGGGCGGGGGATGCCATTAGAGGTGCCGGCATGAACATCTAAGGTCATCTAAGTACCCAGGGTGATTGGTGAGGTAGGAGTGGTCGGCCTGGTTGGAGGTGGGTGAGTGGTTGGCGCGGGTGGCACAGGGTGGAGTTGACGGTGGCAGGTGGGTGGTGCTTGGTTGTCTTTTGCTTGGTCAAACCTCCCGAACCTCAGGCCTGCCGCCTGACTGAACCCATGCTGGGCCCCTGTAGTTCGCTTATCGGGCTAATACATCTGTACATGATGAATTCAACATGGCCCTGAAAATGTTCATATTCAATGTTATGTAATATTATTGTAAGCACTCAGTGCTTACAATAATATCATAGTACAGCACCTTAAACAGTTGAGGTGGATAGTTAATTAATGGTGAATTTAGTGATGTTGAGAGAAGGAAATCACAGTATCTGAGAACCATGCAGGTAGCGGGGCAGATAGCGGAAATAATCGTTCACTTGCGGATACAAGCACCAAAATTGGTACACATACTCCTTAGGGATTGCTCCATTTTTCAAGATGGCCGCCATTGAAAATGCAGTAATATTGCATTTCGCAATAAAATCCCATAGACTTGTGCTATTTGAATGGTATTGGTGTCAAATCATACATTGTTCACTATGTAGAATCCAAATTTGGACCTATGGACATACTCACTGGCTTCCTTGTACAATATATCAGTCCCGGAATCCTAATATTCTGCTAAATTAGAGGTTTGTGTTATGTATGACTCAGGTAAAATGGATGGTAGTGTATAACTTAATATTGTTGGAGGTTTAGTGTGTGTGTGTGGGGGGGGGGGGGGGGGGGGGGGGGTGTCAACGTACAGCCAGGGCACACTGGTGGCACCGCTCCTGTGAAACTCAGCATGGGGTTCAGTATCAGCTGAGTAATTTGTTGGGTGTAGCTAAATAATGACTTCAGTGTCCCAAATGTTGTCTAATAAGCCCTGCATCTTTTAGCTAGATTACATGTAGTGTACCATGTATGATGTTCAGTTAGACAACCGTGCCTGAATTGACAGGGTACCAGCACGGGAGAGCCGAGCCAATGGTAAGGGGGCTATACATGACTTATTCATGGTCTTACCAACATGGTGTACAGATCGCACAGGACTTAAATTATACTGGATGGGCTAGTAGGCCGTGCTGCGACCCAAGAAAAAGTGCCTAGAAAATGATTTTCGTTCCCGCGTCTTTGGCACTACGATTTCAATGCATATTTCCATAGACAATACCCTTCTGGACTTTGGGTTAAAAGTTCTCCGCATAATATTCTTGCAAGACTCAGTGGTGGAGATGTTATTGCTCCAATACCATGCTGCATGCTCGGCAGACCTGTACAATAGAGAGAGGTCGTATCTCACAACCACAAAGAGACTGCATGGAAGAGGAACATTCAACCGAAGAGGATGCCCAGTTGCCCACCTACAGGAATTCTCAGAGCTAGTCACATATCTAGTGGAGACCATCAGATCTGGTGAGGGTCCTTCAGTCCTCCGGCTTGCAGACATAGTTCACCTGTACGCCCAGTGCCTGGAACAGCTGGGTGTTGATGCATTTTATGTTTTATGTCAATTTAATGGACAATAAAGTTTTCTTTATCTTTATCTTTATCTTTGTTGGAAAAGAGACTGGCAGAGATAAGTCTCATTCATTGTTTTAGGTAATTGAAATATCCATGCTCTCATTGTAGGATGATGAAGTGATGTTGTTGAAACCCTGCTCGTCTTGCTGGGTCGGAAAGACATGCAACGCACGCACGCGCACACGCATGCACACGCGTACACACACGCACACACACACACACACACACACACACACACACACACACACACACACACACACACACACACACACACACACACAGCAGGTGGGTACACCGATACTGATTTATTTATTTTTATTGGCTTGTACTGCTGCATCGTGACATCCTTGTGCCATCATTATAAGCCACATTGAGTTGTTGGTATACGGAAGAAACGCAAAACTATATGGAATGTAACAATGGTGGAGGTTTCACAATGGTGAAGTCATGGGAATCTTTACTTGGTGTATTTGTGGTATGAGGAAACATATTTTCAGTCTCTTGCCAGGAAGAATGAATGATGTTCGAGGAAGCATCAAAGTTAATTAAAGTGTATGTGTTTGTGTGGCTTAGGACGGAAAGTGGTTCTCAATGTGTCTGGGGCCGTAATTGGCAACACACTAAGATTTTTATGATAATATATATATAAACAATGTTTTTAATACCATTAACCTCTTGAACCCTATAGCATCCCTATTCTGGGGGAGAACATTCGCCAAAAATATAGCCAATCTACAAGCTCTCAACGCTTCGCGCTGCGACATGTTGTGAGCATGTTGCCTATTTTCGGCAAAGAGGTTTGGTGTCAAGGTGTCATGGGAAAAAAAGAGAAGACCCAAGACTACAGAGCTGAATGTCAAGTTTTGAGGGTTTAAATGGTTAAATGTCTGAAACATTAACATGAATCTAGCATATTAATATAGAAAGGATTGTACCAATACCATGCTGCATGCTTGGCAGACCTGTACAATAGAGAGAGGTCGTACCTCACAACCACAAAGAGACTGGAAGAGGAACATTCAACCGAAGAGGATGCCCAGTTGCCCACCTACAGGAATTCTCAGAGCTAGTCACATATCTAGTGGAGACCATCAGATCTGGTGAGGGTCCTTCAGTCCTCCGACTTGCAGACATAGTTCACCTGTACGCCCAGTGCCTGGAACAGCTGGGTGTTGATGCACCTGCTGTCAACTCCACAAGACTGAATGAAAAACTGCTGTAAGAAATACCTGATTTGGAGGGACTTGTGGTCCAGCATATATGTCTTCACAAGATGTTAGCTGCTTTGCTAAGGACAATAGCTTCACTATAAGAGTCAGAGGCTTCTGACAAGCCAAGGAAAGCCAAAAGAACATCCCTACACTGGCTGAGTGCACTCTGCTTTTAGTTTTGTGATTCTCACTCTCCAGTTTCGTAATGCAACAACTTTTGTGATATTGCGCCTTGTTCCTCCTCAGATTTTCTTCAATGCCACCACCATCATCAAGTCTGTCTGGATACATTGTATTAATATGCATCTCATTCATTGTGTGAAAGAGGGGAATATTAGTTGCAATCATAGTGTAGCCATCATGTTGTGATTGTCTTGCATGTGGTGATGAGAGCTCTTTACTATTCTTCTATTTGCAAAGACAACACTTGCTCCAGTCAGTCTTGAATTTAGACGGTCCTGGATCTATATTTGCAATCTTGGTGAATGGTAATCAAGGTATCACAGTATATGACCATTATCTGTATTCAGTGAATCAAGGCAGAGGGATTATCCTTTTACCGCCATCATGCACAATAAGGTATGGGATACGACTAGGTTTGACAATAAAATATCTGATCTACACCTAGCCTGATCGTTCATCCAGTATCATTTAAGTCCTGTGCGATCTGTACACCATGTTGGTAAGACCATGAATAAGTCATGTATAGCCCCCTTACCATTGGCTCGGCTCTCCCGTGCTGGTACCCTGTCAATTCAGGCACGGTTGTCTAACTGAACATCATACATGGTACACTACATGTAATCTAGCTAAAAGATGCAGGGCTTATTAGACAACATTTGGGACACTGAAGTCATTATTTAGCTACACCAAACAAATTACTCGGCTGATACTGAACCCCATGCTGAGTTTCACAGGAGCGGTGCCACCAGTGTGCCCTGGCTGTATGTTGACATCCGCTCTGTTGAGCTACTACATTGACCCCCCCACCACCACACACACACACACACACACACACACACACACACACATACACACACTAAACCTCTAACAATATTAAGTTATACACTACCATCCATTTTACCCGAGTCAGGCATAACACAAACCTCTAATTTAGCAGAATATTAGGATTCCGGGACTGATATATTGTACAAGGAAGCCAGTGAGTAAGTCCATGGGTCCAAATGTGGATTCTACATAGTGAACAATGTATGATTTGACACCAAGATCATTCAAATAGGACAAGTCTATGGGAATTTATTGCGAAATGCAATATTACTGTATATTCAATGGCGGCCATCTTGAAAAATGGCCGCCATATTGAAATTTTATTTGGCACAATGGTTTTATCAAAAGAGCAATCCTTAAGGAGTATGTGTACCTGTTACCACGGAAACGGTCAGTAGTGTGACGTCGGGCCACGACGTCACGCTACCCTATAAAAGAGGACGTAGGCGTCCAGAAGGGTGTGTTCCCCAGGATAATCTCAGCAGTGAAACCGACAAGACCTAGCTACGCGTACCAGTACCAGGCAAGACCAAGGAGGTATTCCAGCTAGCAAGATGAAGGTTGACTCAGAGGTGCCCGGACAACAACACCATATAAATACATACATAATCATCACCAATACAAAAAGAGGTATCTGAGTCCAAGAACTCAGACTCAAGCCCCGATCAAGACTCCCTCCTACATCAACAGCCCTCAGACAGCTGCCTATATATAGGAATATAGGGAATCGATTTTACATGGTCATTCTCACACGGAACGCGAAGCCAAACCCCGACGCCTATTGATCGGAAGATTTGACTGCCGCCACCAGAGACCTCCAGAACCTAAGGCGGACGAAGTCCGATATCATACAGTCCTTTAAAATTCATCGAAACACCAAGTTGCACCAGCTGGTCCCGAGAAGACGAAGAAGTACTGCTCATTCTGCAGGTGAGTGCTACCCAAGGACTTCCTGCATACCTACAGCTGGCAACATGTCTGCACTAACAGACCCCAACATGAGCAATGCTCTCAGTGATACAGAAGCCTTGCTTCAAGACAACGAAGCGATGAAGAAAATAATCGCTGCTCTGAGAAGCGAAATAGCAGACTCGAGAGGAAGGCACGCGCCTCCACGACAGAAGGACGCATCCCTGCCAGGAAGAATTCGACAGCTCGGTGAGGAGATCAACCGCGAGGCGAAATCCCTCCTCGACTATGGTCCTAAAACCTTCATTTACTGCACAAGTGCAGGGGGGGACGGCAGAAGAACGGACCAGCCGATCCTAGACTACTTCAGCAGTGACATGGCTGAAATAGCCCGCTCCAACAATAGCCTGGCTCAATTAGCCTGCTCCGACCGCTCTGTCGAAATCCAATCATTCAACGGTCACTGCCTGCAGTTTCCCCAATTCCTGAGAGACTTCCATAACTACTTCAGTGGCCAAGCCTCAGCGACAGACATCGATCGCTTGAACTTCCTCGAACAGCATACTTCCGGCTACACTCGGAAACTTATCAGAGGACACTCTCCTGCACTCAGCCCAACTCTAGCCTATGCTCCTGCCATGAGGACGCTTCGAGATAAATACGACGGTCCCAGTGCCATTAACTGTTGTCGCCTTGTCCAACGGGCACTGGACTGGTCACCAGTGCAGACGGCGGCCGAGTACGGGCTACTGGCTGAGTTCCTCTGGAACCTCCGGGGCCGACTTGAGGTCACGTCTGGTGGAACGGCTCAAGCAAACTTCGTCATGGAGCCCATCGTCAACAAGTTACCAGAGCGATCACGAGATGCATGGAGAGAACAAGAAGCGATCACGGAAGCCATTTACGGTCCAAGTACTCCATTTGGACTCACATTCGTAGACCTAGTGAAATTCATCAACCGTGAAGCCAAGCTAGCCGAGCGATGTCTCGCATTGGCAAAATGGCGTTCGGCCCGCGACGAGCAAAACCAAGCCAAGCTAGCCGAGCGATGTCTCGCATTGGCAAAATGGCGCTCGGCCCGCGACGAGCAAAACCTGAGGAGCTTTCCAAACAGTAACTCCTCTCAGGACAGAGAACTTCACCCTGGTAACTCCAAGCCACCATCCGGCCTGACGGTCACAAAACTAGTTGCCCACGACGTCCAAGGCCCTCACAACCCTGACCTTAATGACAAACCCCCTGAAACTATCGCATCCTCGATCGAGATGCAGGGGAGGATAGATCTCATGTCAACAAAGCCGAAAGACAATCCATGCCTGGCGCAGTCTAGCATAGCTCACATGAGCCCAGAGACCCAAATACCACTGAGTGAAGTAAGGCGAACTCCAATTGTCACAGAGTCACCGCAGACTGTGCCCTGCCCAGACCATGAACAGCTTAGACTCGACTCTGCGATTACATCCGACGAGCCGCCAGAGTTAGACGATAATCACCGGGAAGACAAAAGAAGCGATCCTCTAGCTGCAATAAGCCCAGCCAAAGAAGCTGATGCACAGGAATTGCAAACAGTAACGTTCCATAGGCCTAAACCGCCTTCATCAGGAACTGCACGAGGCGTGCAGGGGGGGACGATGGCCATGCAAGAAGAGGCAGGACCCCCACCACAAACAGCACGGGACGACACTCATGCAATACCCATGCAAGAAGAAGCAGGACCTCCCCCACAAACAGAACGACAATCTACCCCAGATCCACATGATACGGTGTACGGTGATCATCATCGCCCTGCTGTCACCGCCTGCTGCCATTATCTGCCACCGTGACCAGTCTCAGACTCACACTCGGTGCCAAATGATCAAACATGGCAAGCTTAAAGAGCTCAAGGAGCCCCTCTCCAACAAAAAGAGGAATGAACTCACATCGGCCGACATCCGTAAGCTTACAACTTACAAGGCACGATCAAACGCAAGTACTCCTGAGAGCAAACTTCTCCACCTAACGCAAGCGTTACCTGGATGCTATGCAAGCTACATGAAGAGATGCCCTCCTAGAGAGCATACCGTGCACATATTCATCAGTGCTTCGGAACAGGCGCACGAAAGTAGTATATCTGAACACAGGAGATCGTGAAGGCGACTTCCACGTTTCCTTCCCAGCTGCGATGACAAACACGGGCAACACTTTAGCCCCAATGAGCGGCCAAGTTGCCACGGATCAACCTGTCCTTCGTGTAGACTCGTCACAGAACGAGCCTGCTCAGATAGAGAATCTACAGCAGCAGATCATCGCCAAGAAGACACCCCACTCGGCGCCCGATCTCCACAAAGAACCGTTGCAGATCAACGAGACGGAGTCGAACAAAGTCAGGCTGACTAGGCTAGGCCGGCTAGGTTTCGTCATCCTGGTATTCTCACTGACAGCCGTAGCTCATCACACCAGCACGACACGCCCCAGATGTTGCAGATGTTTCAAGTGTCAACATCAGATGCGCACATGGGTGCTTAACTTGTGCTAGCCATTGGGCTTCTTTCAATTTGATCTCTGACCATCCTTCAATTCACACCTGATCAGCCAGTTTGTACTGGCTATACCAATTATGCTGATGACAAAGGGTTGCAGGATTTTGTTATGGTAATAATAATAACCCCTTATCCCTGAACTTAACCCATTCTATAGCAAAAATCAGCCTCAGTCCTAAAATTAGCCAACATTTTCACATGGCTGATTTTATGGCCTTGCAGGAGTAATTTTTTGAGTGATGCAATCATGCAACCACTCCCTTACGGAGCTATGTGTGTGGCTGGCTGGGTGGGTCTGAGCACGAAAATAGCATGGTTGTTTTTCACCACCTGTGCACCACCTGTGCGCAACCAAGCCTTTGTATTGAGTTTGTGCTTGAAATGTACTGTAATTCTGCAAACTGTTAATACAATTTTCAATCAATCAATCAATCAAACCTAACACACACACAAACACACACGCACATGTTAACTGCATGTATATATGATGCTTTCGGGTGTGCCAGTACACACACATGGTAATTCTGTCATTTCTCGACCGTTTCGGACGCGGGGCGGCTCGCCGGAACCGGGCCCCCACACGGAGTTGCACCACTCACTTCACACGGGTGTGATTTTTTACTAAAAACTGAGAAAACCTATAATTAGACATCCACCAGTTCAAATTAGTGTAATTGATTAAAAATCACACCCTCTCATTCCGGCCAATCACAATTTGCATCTTCACCTTCGTCATCAATGTTTGTGTTGCGCAATATTTGTGTTTACACTATGATGTAAAATTTGACGTAATTTGACATAAAATTTACACTATGACGTAAAATTCTCCATTCATTGTCAATGGGAATTTAATGTTTGTGTAGGACAAAGTTTGTGGACACGCACCAAAAGCTGGACATAGGAGGGGCTAGCGCCCCTCAAAAATCCAGTTTTCTGCCCAATCCATCCAGGCACCCCAGGACGTTTCCCAAGGGAGTTGGGTTGGAACGAATTGAGTTAGTGGACACCTTTTAAACCTAGAAGAAAGCTATTGGTAAGCATTTATTTTCCAGAAGTTTTGCTAACTTTCCCTACAGGGTCCAATAATGTTCCCATTGTCCTCTGTTCCCCAGCTTTGTATGGCACATGTTCCCAGGCTCCTATATGTTCCCCACACCAGAGAGATAACTAACAGAGAAATAAATACTAATAACATAATAAAAAAGTTAAATTTCATATTGTATTTAAAACTCTTCACACTGAATCAACCATCTTTTCTCGGAAGGATGTTCCCCGTGTCAAACTCGTTCAACAACAATCATAGGTTAGGCATATAAGGTTACTTATAGGCCTACTTCCTTGATGGACAGAAAATACCGCTATATAAATAGAACTTGTTTTGTGTTCCATGTCGATACCTCTGTAAAGCTGCTGAATCTACTGTACCTGTCCTGGACCCTGAGCTACCAGGATGTTCTATGCAGTTGTAGGAGCTCTGGGTAAGTATGTCAATTTCTTAGTTCAGGAAGCATTTACAAGCATTTAATTAGCTATCCATCCATCCATCCATCTTCAACCGCTTATCCGTAGTGCTCTCTTTTCTGTCATTATAATCAGTTCATGCATAGAAGAAATGGTTGTATAGTTTACTTAATCAGTTCAACTACCGTACATCAGTTTACTTGCCAACTGTGTATTATATACCTGTATATACCTTAAACTGTATATGTTTAAAATATATTTTCAGTGTTGACCACAGCATCAGCATGTGTGAAATCGTACACAGACACAGGTAGGCACTATGTGGGGGCGCGTGCATGTTGCTCCAGTCGGACTCTATGAATGTGTGCTTTTGAGATAGACAAAGGAGAGTGAGTGACTGTAACACTGCATAGATAGAGGGAGGAAAGTGTGTTCTACATAAATGTTTGTGGTCACTGGCTGGTACAAGTGTTTCCTGTGGAAGCACTAATTATGTATTCTAATTTCAGTATCAAGTCAAACCTGTGAAGGCAGCACAGCACATCTTTTCTGTGGTGAGTAGCTGCTCTTATGATCACCACACAGTCACACACAACACAAAAAATCTAAACCAGACACAGAATCTCAAAACAATACTATAAATAATAATAATGTCTACATTTTTTTTAAACTCACGTATTTGTTGTATAATGAAGTAGTCATAAGGCTTAAATGGTTAAATCAAACTGTTTGTGTCCTCAGGAAATCAACAGGTCAATTTGATATCTGCTAACTACGGCCGCACAGACAAACTCACCTGTGCTGCAGGACGTCCACCTAAACAAGTGACGAAAACTGACTGCATACTCCCCAAGACCCTGCCGGTGATGTCGGAGAGGTTAGCCTGAATTGTAGCCTATACTGCTCATGTTCTCGACTACTGTTTGTGACAAATTGATGGGGGTCTAAAATAGCAGATCTACCACACACACACACACATTTTGTCTGACCCAGTCAGACAAAATGTGTGTGTAATCTACACTACAGTAGTGACTAGTGAGCAAGTGGGACCTTGGTTAATTTTCCAATCTAAACTTTTCCCAGATGTGATGGAAAGTCCAGGTGTTCTGTGCCTGCAACAAACAATGTGTTCTCTGATCCATGTGGCGGAACATACAAGTACCTGCAGGTGACCTACACCTGTGAACCCAAACGTGAGTATTACTGTGCGTGCGTGCGTGCGTGCGTGCGCACACGTGCATGCATGCGTGCATGCGTGTGTGCCAGTGCTATACCTGTCTATCTCCATAACCATGGATGCATGTAACCAGCGGCGTCAACTTTGGGAGTGCCTGAGGGCTTGGGCATCCACTGAAAAAATAATAAGCCAAATAGCACCCACTGAGATTAAGGCTGAAGATCCCCTCCCCCTGGTCATTTTGTCACGTAGGCACACACCTTTACGGTGTTCACAGAACAGGTATTCAAATGCTAATACGGTGGCTTTGTTCCAGTGACCGCACGGTTCATTCACACTCCGTCTCCTGCAGCAACACAACACTAACAGTCAGCGGAGAGGCTGCTGTCTGTGTACCGTCGGCCCGTCTGTAAAGAGCCATGACTTGAGACTTGACAAGCAGAGCCATCTCAGCCAAAATATCCCAAAACAATGTCCGGGGAATAGAACTGTTCCTTTTCCTCAGACTACTTTTACTTTAATTAAAAGGTAAGATGCAGTGGCTGTAATTGGGTCAAGGATCTTGCTTTCGTGAGCAATGGTGTACGAGATTGGTAATAAATTGGTCAAATCGTGACATTGTTAGACCATCTGGGGGAAATAAATAAATAAATCTGCGTCGTCGTCGTCCCACCTAGCTAAAGGTAAAATCCACCCGCCGCTTATGGCTGAAACAATTGAATTATTTACTGTTGATCATGCTGAAATGTTGAAACAAGATGCTGAAACAATTGAATGTGTTCGTTAATTGTTGTGAACTGAAAGCGCGCACCACTGTATTTATTAGCAAACTGTAAATTATAAAGTACCAAAAGTTTTTTCCCCCCGCTGCGGCGGGGGGGGGGGGGGGGGGGGGACAGGGAGGGGGCACCCACTGCCGTTATAGGAACCTGCCGCCCCTGCATGTAACTGCATGTCTATGATTCAATTTCAGGCGTAAGTTTGACCTGTGAACATGGGAAAGCAACACTTGACTGTGGTGAGTATACCGGTAGAAACATATGAAATGTTCCACATATGACTATGCACCTATAGTTGTATAATGCTTGGGAATGAATGGACATTTGACTTCACTGCACCTTGGATTCCTTGCATCACTATCAACTCCCTAAATAATGTCAATTTCCAACTGACACGTTTTCCTGTGACATTCTTTTTTTTTTTGCAAAACACACTTTTTGCTACTATTATGTACTCTAACAAATGTGGCCAAACCTCACCCAAATTGGTACACCATACGTGTGTGTGTGTGTGTGTGTGTGTGTGTGTGTGTGTGTGTGTGTGTGTGTGTGTGTGTGTGTGTGTGTGTGTGTGTGTGTGTGTGTGTGTGTGTGTGTGTGTGTGTGTGTGTGTGTGTGTGTGTGTGTGTGTGTGTGTGTGTGTGTGTGATCTCCCTAACCATGGCATGGCTGCATGTACCTGCATGTCTATGATTCAATTTCAGGCTTAAGTTTGACCTGTGAACATGGGAAAGCAACACTTATAGTCGTACAATGCTGACTTCACTGCACTGTATATTATGATGTTACTGTATCATAATATCACTACTGTGACATCTTGTATTGTATGCTATAGAACTGTCACTACAGATCAATAATGTGTTTTAACAACTCTCAGCCTGGCGTCCTTTCTTTGGACATGTTGTACAGTATGTGGAAGAAAAAAAAATTAAATCTGCAAACTCACGTATTCCTTGTATAATGAAGTAGTCATAAGGCTTAAATGGTTAAATCAAACTGTTTGTGTCCTCAGGATGTCAACAGATCAAGTTGATATCTGCTAACTACGGCCGCACAGACAAACTCACCTGTGCTGCAGGACGTCCACCTAAACAAGTGACGAAAACTGACTGCATTCTCCCCAAGACCCTGTTGGTGATGTCGGAGAGGTTAGCCTGAATTGTAGCCTATACTGCTCATGTTCTGGACTACTGTTTGAGCATAAAACCCCAGTACTTCCTGACAAATTGATGGGGGTCTCTCTCTCTCTCTCTCTCTCTTTAGGTGTGATGGCAGGACCTCCTGTTCTCTGTATGCTACTAATAGTGTGTTCTCCGACCCTTGCTATGGAACCTTTAAGTACTTGCAGGCACAGTACATGTGTATACCTGTTAAAGGTAAGTGTCTACTGTGTGCATGCTGCTCTCTTCCTATAAAGAAGTAGGCTATTTGCAGAGCTTGATAACATGTTTTAACTGTTAGTCGAATTATTTCAACAGAACACGTTGTTGCATGCGAGGGCTCTACGGCTCGCCTGGCATGTGGTAAGACAAAATTAATCCATTAGAATTCAACTGATTTTTGAGGGTCGCTGGCCCCTCCTATATCCAGCTTTTGGTGTGCGTCCATAAACTTTGTCCTACACAAACATTACATTTCCATTGACAATGAATGGATAATTTTACGTCATAGTGTCTGAGCAAATAGCCATAGTGTCTATTTTACGTCATGATGATGTACGATGATAAGAGCGCACCTCACTTCACACGGGTGTGATTTTTACATTTACTTTTAACTGAAATCCTTCTCTTCCATATTACAATGTTTCAATTTAGTATAGATATTAAGTAACATCATCTTCCTGTATGTCATTGCTCGTGTTTCTCTCATTGTAGGTCCCTTATTATTACTCTCTCGTTCTTCTCAGGTAGTAATCAGGTGATCAGAGTGGACAGCGCTAACTATGGTCGTCATAACCGGCATACATGCTCTTCCGGGCGCCCACCGAATCAGATTTCGAACACTCACTGTTCCCGTCCCACCACCAAAGTTGCAGACAGGTTTGCTTGTGGTTTTATATTATTATTTATATTGCGTTTGATAATATTTCTATAGGGCTATAGCATGCAGTCATACAACACACCCATACTACACAGTATAATGTTTTTATATTTCTTGCACACTCCTATCCTTTGCACATTTGTATTTTTTATGCTCCTTTATTATGTTTATAATATAATAATTCTGTTGATGTTGATTTTTATATTTAGTTGTTTGAAGCACTGTAGGCTACTGTATTATTATTATTATTATGTTACTGGTCTTAGATAGTGTTTTGAGTGGATGGGAGAGCCTCTGTGTATGTTCTCGTTGATGTAGTTACGTTTATTGTTATGTTTGTTCACCTGTTTGATGTATTGCTTTGTCTATGTGTTGTGCCAGAGGACCCCCTCTAAAACGAGATGATGCATCTCAAGGGGCTTATCCTTTAAAAACATTTCAATATTGTTTTAAAACGTGCTATACAAATAACGTTACTATTACTAGACCGGTGCCCGGCTGTAGAGCACCAAGTCTGTAACGATAGAAGTTAGAGATCCATGCCCCACCCGGCTATGCAATACCCGTTGTACCCATGTGTCAGAGTACCCGTTCCACCCATCTGTCTGTGTCCCTTTTATGCCCATATATGGAGATTTCTATTTCTGTCTCTCTGTGTCCCTTTTTTTCCTATAGGCCTATATGGAGTTCTGTGTCAGGCATGCCCAAATTGTGTTGTGATGTCAGAACCTTAGAGTATATATTAATAGAGACGGCAACCAGAGGAAACCCTGAGGCAGATTGGACATAGTGGCCAAATTTGATATTGCAGCTTGAGCCAGCGCTGGTCCATTGACTATCATTGCGCACGTTAATGTAATGGGGCAATGACGCGTGAACGCTGTTTCATACGTGAACGCGTGCAATGATAGTCAACGGACCAGCGCGTTCACGATTTGGCCCAATCCATATACCAGAATGATATGATATGATATGATATAGTACTTTATTGTCTGTTCACACTGAAATTTGTCTTGCGACCCAGCAGCCAAGTATGCAGAACACATATACAGTATACACACATTTGACATAACACAAAGAACAAGACAATTTACATACATAAATACATGAAGACAAGAGCAATATCCACCGCTTAGATATACCCCGTGGCTACTACAACTTCTGATTAAGCCTCAAGGTCGACTGGTGGACACCATATCTCCTTCCTGAAGGTAGATATTTAGGTATTTTTTTCAGACCTCCAGTTCTAGGAAACACAGAACGGGGGGACTTTTTAATATTTCCACACAACACCTCTAAGGTATATTAATGACATAGTAAAATGTTGAAAATGAGTGGAATGCCCCTTTAATGCAAGTGGATGGGAGGAGAAATCCGGTGCCGTCTCTATTAATATATATACTCTAAGGTCAGAACAGGCCAGCTCCATATATGGAGCCTGGGCAGGGGCCCTGTCCAGAGCCCGGGCAGAGGCCTTTTGTGGCGGTTCTGGACAACCGTGGGTCTGACCGACTCGACACAGGGCACTGCACTCCCTGTGGGGATGTGAAACGCGTGTTTAGAATTTGAATTTGGTGGGGCGAATGGTTCTTGAGTTACGTGGATTGCAGATGTACACACATACTGTATGGAGTTCTGACTTTGTGCATTTATAGTTAGATATAATTACTCTGGGGAACTGTGTAAAACAAGACACATTCAGGAAGAGAAATAGGCACTGAAAATAGCAGATCTACAAGCTGACAACGCATCATGTTCCGACACGCTATGAGCTTGTAGATCAGCTATTTTCTGTGCACAACTCCAACTCCATCACATGACAAAGCTTTGAATCATCAACATGCCCTTTGCAATGCCTCAAATGTATTTGATCTGCCTGTATGCTCTCTAATTAGGTGCAATGGGAAGAGTCAGTGTAACTTCCGTGCAGTCAATTCAGAGTTCGGAGACCCCTGTGGTGGCACGTACAAGTACTTGGATGTGAGCTACCACTGTCTGCCTTAAAAAAAGGTACTGTATGTTATGGGAATATCAGAAAGTAACTATTTCAGTCTATTTTGCCTAGCGATGGTTTTAAATCGACCTTTTGTTCAGTATTAGTATTAGTGTTAGTATGTACTATAGAATATAGGTGGTAGATAGTACATGAATGAACATCTATTTTCATTATATTACTGCTGCATGAGTCACTATGCAGCAGTAATATATTGAAAATATATTTTTAAATCCTAGTCATTATTAGTGACTAGAATCTTCCTTGACCATGACTTTCGTTGTAACACAACGTGCTAATTACTATTATGTGTTATTTTACAGGAGACGTCAGGAGTGAAGTAACAAAACCAGAAAAAAGTTAAATCACGTATACTAGATCTATTTTTCCTGTTTCTGTTGTTCTCCTATTAGGTTATAAGATAAAACATCTGCCATTTTTCAGTCCATCGATATATGAATATAATTGTTTGTACTGAAGCCTAATGCATTTGTATTAATAAACTTTTGCAGTGGGAAAGTATCTGCCTTAATAAAGTAACTATTGCATTCTCACCGGCTATGTCTGCACTTGTGTATAGAATTGAGATTGTAATGACTATGATTTTCATCTGTAGTCCAGGGGAAAACACACTACAAAATACAATACAATACAATAGACAGATAAGTTCCACCACATTTTTTAATAAAAATAAAATCTGGACTGCATGATTGAGTTTTGATTTGTTTTTTGTCTTGTAAATGGTGAACTGGAGGTTCTCTGATCTCCATTTTTCTGCGTTTTAATTGCTTTAACACAAAACGCAGATTGGCCAAAGGTTGTTTGCCTAAATGCAACCTCACAACCAGACCCTATATTCCTCCTTACTGAACCTCTTAAATTGGGTGTGAGCACAAATTTACAAGATCATCAGATCATCATTATCAAAATATCATTAATATAATAGTCCATATATTGATCCCTGTGAAACACCTGTCATGTATTCTTCAAGAGAAGAGGTCTTATAAGTTATCACCAATTAGTTTGCTTTGCTTCCTCATGGTCAAAAAGTGATTCCATCCAAGTCAAGCCAAGTACAGTGTTATAAGAAAAGTTTAAAGTTGATAATTTTGAAAGGAGCACATTGTGTTTAACTGTGTCAATGCCTTCTATATGAAGACTGCAGTGCACCCACTACACCCCTTTGGCACTTGGCACAGCCAACCTCATGTCCCACCAACGTTTTGCTGCTTGTACCTGTATGAGTAAGGGACAAATAATTTGCTCATGATTCTCGATTCACTTTGGTCAACACTGGCCTTGATTTCTTGACAACAACAACAACAAAATTGCATGGGATAGAGTCAAGTCCTTTTATGTAGATGGGCAATTAACATATCACACTCTCTGCATGCATATACATGATAATTTGCTCTACACACTAACAGTGTGCTCTATAATGTCATCATTCAATTCACCTCTCCCCACGTCATTGGCTTTTGGTTGCTGCCACCCAGTACAAAACATTGATGTTGGTTACAAGACATTAGACACCCCGGCTCCATACCTTCAAGATGATACAACCTGGGGGCACGGTGGCACAGTCAGTATAGCACTTACAGCTAGAAAGTCATAGGTTCGATTCCCGCTGGGGACACTGTGAAACGTCCAAACGGGGAAACACCCCCCTGTCAGGTGAAAAGAAGCATCTTGAACTCCTCGTGCATTGAAGGAAACATGAGGTCAGTCCGTTGCTCACCACAGGTTACAATTTAGGCATTTAGCAGACGCTCTTAAGCCAGAGCGACTTACATTAAGCAATAACAAAAAGCATGGCAATACATCACATACATAAAAAGTAGTTATCATGAAGAACATAACAGTGGAGTATCTATATGAAACTATATAAACTATACATACTATACATAGGCTATGTACTATAAAGTGCTATGACTACATAACATGCAATTCTAGTGCTGTCTACGTAACATGCTATAAGTCTGTATAACATGCTATCTAAGTCTACATAAAGTGCTATCTAAGGGGCTAGGGCAAGTGCTACAGGCCATGATGGAGTTTGAAAAGGCGGAAGATTGGGAGTGAGGCTGCAGTTCTGATTGTAATGGGAAGTGCATTCCATAGTTTTGGAGCCAGAAGGGAGAATAGTTTGGGACGTGTGGAGCGTTGTCCCGGAGTTTTTAGTGAAGGTACTTCCAGTTTCCCTGCGTTGGCTGATCTGAGTGCGTGGGAGTGTTTGTAGAGTTCAATCATACTTATATGGGGAGCCATACCTTTGGTTGCCTTTCTATGCCTGTATATTTTTTCTGTATATTTTGTATTAAATGTACCTTACCCAAATGAAAGTGGGCCTACCCTCTTCTTCTTTCTCTTTTTATTTTTTTTAAATTTCTTTGTGTTTTCTTGTGTTGAAATAGGTAAAGGGATGTAGTTGTATGCACAAAAAAAAGAAAAGAAAATGGGTCAAAGTCAGCTAACAACAGTGACATGAAACATGAAGAAACAAATGTGAAAAGAAAATGTATTTGCTACAAGGAATTGTACATTGTACTCAATAAAGTTAAAAAAAAAAAAAAGTATAATTTTTATTTTTCTTACACTTTTTGTTTTTGTTTGTTTTAGGTAATATTTCTGTCTGTGTCTATCTATATTTGTCATTGTCAATACAAATAAACAAATACATTTCAGCTCCACCGCCAACACAACTGATAGATAGCCCAGGTGTGGTGTGTGAACTCTGGTGACGTTGAGACGGAGCACGAAGGACAAAATGAAGAAGATAAGAGAGGATATACGATATAAAAATAAGAGAAGGGAAACATACAGTTCGGGAATTAATATGTGAATGCCAGCAAAAGAAAGATAATTTTGTGGTTGGCATGGTAGCTGTGAGTAAAACAAATGGCGTGTTCAGCGATCCACACGAATTGGGGAAAGATCATTGTTGAGAAAGTTGGAGAAATTCAGTCAGTAAGGATAACAATACAAGGAGCGGAAAGGTTGTCATCGAGTGTGGGACGAAACAGAAAATTAAGGCAGTCTTGCGATTTGAGGAGTGGGATGATGGCACGAAAATAACGAGAGTGAAGTGAAGTTTTCGGCTGGGAACAAATACAAGGGGTGAATGAGTGGCGTCCGGACAATGAGAGACAAAGTGGGGAATTGGAACACCTTACGGGTGGACTAATTTAATCAAACTAGACCTGTACATGCCCTTCGCAGTCGGCCACCAGCCTACTTGGGAACGATGCAACTTGGGAACCTAATGATATACGTTGTCATATATAGCAGTAATAGCGCCCGTTTTAACTGTCAGCACATGGAGATCTGTGTATATGTTCCTGTGCCCACTGGCAGAGCCTGATTGGTTGAGCCTCAATTGGCTGAGGCAGAGGCTGGAAATTGCACAGGTGAAAGGAGTTGGCCTCATTTGGCCCACTGGCAGAGCCTGACCAGAGCCTTTTGTGGTGGTTCTGGAGAACCGTGGGAACGACCGACTCGATACCGGGCACTGCACTCCCTGTGGGGGTGTGGAACGCGTGTCGAAACTTGAATGTGACGTGCATTACACACACACACACACACACGCACGCAGAGACGTGGCGCATTTATAGTTGGATGGGATGTGGATATTAGATAGATAGATTGGGGGCAGCGGTGGCCGAACGGTTTGCGGAGCGGTCTTGTTATCAGAAGGTCGCCAGTTCGAATCCCCGGACCGGCACGTTAAAATTACCACCGCTGAAGTGCCCTTGAGCAAGGCATTGATTGAACCCCTACCATGAAATATTCTATGAGCAGGGTCTGGCTGTAAACAAGCATCTCGAGCTTAGTCCATTCACCCTGGGTAAACAAAGAACTTTGCTTTGCTTTGCTTAGATATATTCCCGGCCGGTAGATGGCAGCATTACCATAGACATATTTACAGCCTGCCGGAAACAAAAAGAAGAAGAAGAACACAACGGATATTACGCGCAGGAAGTCGACCTCTCTTTCCTTTCCTCCATTAGGTGAGTGCGTGGTCGGAGCACGGCTTTTGAGACTCTGACCAAAGTAATTTTAAATAGTCTATTTCGTAAGTCGTGGTCACAATTTAATACAACAATAACTTTATATTTTCTTATTTCTTAGATCGCAGCCATGGGCCGCCGACCAGCCCGATGGTAAGTATTTTTATGAGGTTATTTTAGACCAGGGCCGGTTCTTCCTTTCGGAGGAAAATGGCAGCTAGTCTGTGGCCGTACCATGTGGAGTATTCTGTGTTGTACAATATGAAGCCGGTAGACTTTATTGTGCCGTTTTACATCACATAATCACCTCTCTGTAACGTTTTGCTAAGCCGGGCAGGCTTTTGCCGTTATCTGTGCTAACGTGCAGGCATCCAATATTGCAAGATCTGTTCAAAGTACTGCATGCTAACGGTAGCTAGCAGCTAAGCTAATGAGTATCCTGTTGAGTATAATGTTATGTCACGACAATCGAGTAGTATTACAACTTGACAATGTGAGTAATATTTTAAGTTTACTTAAAACATCCTGCAGCTTATTAAGCTGGCCGGTCTGGCTGTGGTGCCATTCTGGTGTGCAAGGGCTGCAGACAGTGACTCTTTGGTTTGTGTATGTCCTCAGCTGGTGGTGCTGAGTGCTTTAAAGGGACCATTGAGACAATAATGCAAGCAATGTTTATTGTCTTGCTTAAATGAAAGCTTTAGCCTGTCCAGTAGCACTGGATTTGACACTGGTGGTAATGATGTAAAAGGATAAGGTAGAAATTGTAATGGACTGCACATTCCATATATAAGTCCAAATCGTACCAGTTTCGTGGAATGACTTTGATATGTCACATGTGGATACATTTCCAAGATTAATGGGAATTCATTGACCACTCTTAGTCTATGTTGCTGAGCTGTCATGTATAAAATGAACAGTAACCCGGCTTGGATTTGGAATGTCACGTCCACACCACCAAACCGTCGTTACTTTTGGTTGCAAGTGGGCATAGCTTCCACAGTTGAATATGTTTTTTTGCAATAATTCTGACAGTCTTAACCGTTTTGTTTTACAGCTACAGATACTGCAAAAACAAGCCCTACCCCAAGTCCCGTTTCTGTAGGGGTGTCCCTGGTGAGTAGTATTACAACTTGGCAATGTGAGTAATATTTTAAGTTTACATGTTATCAACACTTAAAACATCCTGCAGCTTATTAAGCTGGCCAGTCTGGCTGTGGTGCCATTCTGGTGTGCAAGGGCTGCAGACAGTGACTCTTTGGTTTGTGTATGTCCTCAGCTGGTGGTGCTGAGTGCTTTAAAGGGACCATTGAGACAATAATGCAAGCAATGTTATTGTCTTGCTTAAATGAAAGATGTCTTTCTGTTTTATTATGTGGATAGTTACATAGAGGACTTGTCCTTTTCCACTGCCCTGTAATTCCAGTCCTATTGTTTTAACTTTACCCCTGTACTCTTGTACCTAGATCCCAAGATCAGAATCTTTGACTTGGGCAGGAAGAAGGCCAAGGTAGATGAGTTCCCTCTGTGCGGTCACATGGTCTCTGACGAATATGAGCAGCTGTCATCAGAAGGTGAGTGTTTTGTGAAAGGAACTAGGTTATATTGAATCATATGGTGGTGATGTTGATGCCGTTATTTGAAGCCTATCCTACTATTAAAAAAATAATGAATCTTTTACATTTAAAGGTTGTTATTTTTGAGGTGCGTTAGTTTAGTTTCATTTATTGTCCACGTGGAAATTTGTCTTCGGTCTCAACAGTAAAAAACAAATGGTTACAACAGCAACAACACTTAAGGCTTTGTTTTGTGAATTTTGTAGTTATTCCATTTCCTTTTTATTTCTTGTTTGTTTGTGTTACTGAATACTTAGGTCTAAACAGAAAAAAGAACAGAAAAAATCCTTTGCGGCTTTGTTCTGCAGTGTACAAACTGTCTTATTGAAGTTTTGAGTCCTAGCATCTGTAGCGCTGAGCATCGCTACAAATCCTGCAGCTTATTAAGCTGGCCAGTCTTGCTGTGGTGCAATTCTGGTGTGCAAGGGCTGCAGACAGTGATTCTTTGGTTTGTGTATGTCCTCAGCTGGGAGGTGCTGAGCGCTTTTAAGGGACCACAGAGACAAATCATATACCAGTGATTTTGTTGTTGTAGTTGTTCCATTTCCTTTTTATTTCTCGTTTGTTTGTCTTTATTTCAAATAACTTTTCCTTTCCATTGATTTTATAGGTCTCCATCACATACATGTCTTCCACTTTGTCCAGCCATCTATCCAACCTGGGTAGTTTTCCAACTTCTGGTTATTTGTTTTAGAGCTGTCATTCTGAGAATCCAAAACAGATACAGATCCGCACTTGGTAAGCTTTTGGGTCATGTTCCCAGCAGTATGTTATGTTTTTCTAAGTTCACAGCTCTCCCAAATATTTGTTCTATTTTTTTTTTGTGAAACTGTGGTCCAGAAGGTTTGTATTTTGGGACATGTGAGGAAAATATGCGTGTGATCCGCATTATTCTCCCCAAATCCTGCAGCTTATTAAGCTGGCCAGTCTTGCTGCGGTGCAATTCTGGTGTGCAAGGGCTGCAGACAGTGATTCTTTGGTTTGTGTATGTCCTCAGCTGGGAGGTGCTGAGCGCTTTTAAGGGACCACAGAGACAAATTATTAAACAGTATTCACTCATTTTGTTATTGAATGGCACAAAACTAAGACTACGGTATTAAACAGGGTGCTCATTATAGCTTTCTTTATGTAGCTCTGGAGGCCGCACGTATCTGTGCCAACAAGTACATGGTGAAGACCTGTGGCAAGGATGGCTTCCACATCCGTGTGCGTCTGCATCCCTTCCACGTCATCCGCATCAACAAAATGTTATCCTGTGCCGGAGCCGATAGGTGAGCAACGTGTGACAAATGGACTTGGTTAGCCTGTGTATTGTGCTGCATTGCATTAACAGGAACTCATGTATATTCTTAATTTAAAGGTCCCTGCGCACTGCTGCGTTTTTCGGCTTTTTAGCAGTGTTTTTCTGTCTGTTTTCCGAAAAACGTGTCCAGTCTGCAAGGACCTTAACACTTTGATTGCTGCAAGATCTCAACAGGCCTATTTGGATGTTGCTGCCGTTTAACATTGCACAAAGGCCTTGTTCGGGGGCCCACAGTAAAATGTTCTCTTATAGCGAGAATCACACGCCTACATCAAAAGAAAGCTGAACTTGTCCACTTCAATTAAAAAAATACATTTTGATTTTACCATGTTCCATTCTGGAGATATTGACCTTTTTGCAACACCTGCATTTGCCTGGAAGTGGTTATCTTGAACAGCGAGCAGAGTTATGGATGGTTTAAAGTCAGAGACATTGACAGGCAGATATAAAATTGAACCCAATAAATATCCTATACATCCTATACACCGAATGAAAGCCCTGAATGTGTACTTTTACGAGGAAAACAGTAAACATTGATCCCATCTACAGTTAGACAGTAATTGGTTATTGAATGCAGCTTGTGCCCACCAGATAACTTCAGAGAAGACATGGACGTGAACTCCTCAATATTCACAAAATAAGGCCTATAGCGACATATAAATACTATATACCGTATGAAACAGAAGACTCTCTGCTTTCATAAGGAAAAAAATTGTACTGTAATAATAAAAAAATCACACCCCTGTGAAGTGAGCAGTGCAACTCTACTTCTCTACTTATTCACTACAGCTCGCTATATACGGACTGAGGCAGAAAGTCATGTAAACCTTTTATTTACAGTTTGGTCTGTAAACTTCTACTGTAATAATAAAAATCACACCCCTGTGAAGTGAGCGTTGCAACTGTTCTGTACTTATTCACTACAGCTCGCTATATACGGACTGAGACAGAAAGTCATGTAAAC
The DNA here is from genome assembly GCF_951216825.1 of Electrona antarctica. Taxonomy (NCBI): domain Eukaryota; kingdom Metazoa; phylum Chordata; class Actinopteri; order Myctophiformes; family Myctophidae; genus Electrona; species Electrona antarctica. The sequence goes on along the minus strand of NC_136807.1, from coordinate 22,052,724 downwards.
CTTTTATTTACAGTTTGGTCTGTAAACTTCTACTGTAATAATAAAAATCACACCCCTGTGAAGTGAGCGGTGCAACTGTTCTCTACAGTTGCACCGCGCAACTATAAAGAACAGTTGCACCGCTCACTTCACAGGGGTGTGATTTTTATTATTACAGTAGAAGTTTACAGACCAAACTGTAAATAAAAGGTTTACATGACTTTCTGTCTCAGTCCGTATATAGCGAGCTGTAGTGAATAAGTACAGAACAGTTGCAACGCTCACTTCACAGGGGTGTGATTTTTATTATTACAGTAGAAGTTTACAGACCAAACTGTAAATAAAAGGTTTACATGACTTTCTGCCTCAGTCCGTATATAGCGAGCTGTAGTGAATAAGTAGAGAAGTAGAGTTGCACTGCTCACTTCACAGGGGTGTGATTTTTTTATTATTACAGTACAATTTTTTTCCTTATGAAAGCAGAGAGTCTTCTGTTTCATACGGTATATAGTATTTATATGTCGCTATAGGCCTTATTTTGTGAATATTGAGTTCGGGTCCATGTCTTCTCTGCAGTTATATCTGGTGGGCGCAATGTGCATCCACCCAGTATCCAATTTATGACAAACTGTACATGGGATCAATGGTTACTCTTTTCCTCGTAAAAGTACACATTCAGGGCTTTCATTCGATGTATAGGATGTATAGCATATTTATTGTGTTTATTGTTATATCTGCCTGTCAATGTCTGACTATAAACCTTCATAACTATGCTTTCTTTTTGATGATGATTGCCGCCTCGCCTAATCTATCTCACTGCTTTCATTGTTTTGATCGCAGTAACATTGGGGGGGGGGGGTCATGGGCACATTGGGCAGCAAAAGTCTTGATCCGTACGGCTATAAAAAGTCCCATTCCACCGTTCGGTTCAGAACTATAGTATAACGGTGAGACGCGTTGTCATCAAGCTGATTTTGTTTTTCAAGCTAGTGTAGGGGAACATGCCTGGGCATGCTAGCCTGGCACGGCCAGACTCATAGCGAGGGTTCACTGATGTTTCCTCCGGGGAAGAATCTTCAGTGAATCCCCGCTATGAGGCTGGCCAAGCCAGGCTATGGGCATGCAGCTTGGGGGCGATGGAGGGGAAAAAAAGCGTCACCCGGCTGTGATGTCGACGAGAAGGAAAAAATGACTTCCACAGATGACAACACCACGGTTTAGGTCGCGGAAAAGTTCGTTATACATTACACCCGGGTCGATTACGTCCCCGACGCGTTCATTGCGGTCTTATCACTACAATTATAATGAATAAAAAAGCGTTACAATCACACGTCTGAGCGATCTCCGATTATGACGGCTCTGCATGGCGATACGTGATCCACCAACGGAACACTGTCTTGTCGTGGCGTTCCCTCGATACTGTGGTTAGTTCGTAGTATTGTAGGCTCGGGGATCGTTTGGTCGCTACAGTATGAAGAAGGAAACATGCATCTGTCCATGTGTGTTGCAGATGTTATGCATTGCAATGCCGATCTGGTGCATATGTGTTTAGGAAATAGGCAGCGTTCCGTTCAGCGTTCAACTGGCTTCTACACGTAAAGCGGCCAGCCCTCCTGTTTTCAGGAGGGGAGGGGGGTTTTTGTTTTTTGTTTTTTTTTCTGATCACGTGAGCGGGAGTAAGCAGCAATGATAGGGCGATGGTTCTTCATTGTCCGGGTGGGTAAAAAGATGAATGAAAGTATTCTATAAAAAAGTGATTGAAACGTATTGATACGTGATCCGCACCCGACGTTTGATTAATTGATAACGTATTGATACGCGATCCGCGTTGGGAGTGTTAAGAGGTAGATGTGTGCCGATTTGGTGCCATCTGCAATTGTACTCTATATGGCATCTGCAAATTCAAAAGACTTACCATTTTATTATAACACATTTCTACCATTTTCTTAGGCTCCAGACTGGAATGCGTGGCGCTTTCGGCAAGCCCCAGGGCACCGTGGCCCGCGTGCGCATTGGTCAGGTGATCATGTCTGTGCGTACCAAGGCCTCGAACAAGGAGCATATCATTGAGGCTCTCCGCAGAGCCAAGTTCAAGTTCCCCGGACGCCAGAAGGTGGAACACTGACATAAATGTTTATTTCCTTTGCGGCTTTGTTCTGCAGTGTACAAACTGTCTTATTGAAGTCCTAGCATCTGTAGCGCTGAGCATCGCTACAAATCCTGCAGCTTATTAAGCTGGCCAGTCTTGCTGTGGTGCAATTCTGGTGTGCAAGGGCTGCAGACAGTGATTCTTTGGTTTGTGTATGTCCTCAGCTGGGAGGTGCTGAGCGCTTTTAAGGGACCACAGAGACAAATCATATACCAGTGATTTTGTTGTTGACTGGCACAAAACTAAGGCTTGTACAGGTGTTTGTCTTGTTGATCTAGATCAGGGGATTATCTCTGATCTGACTTGTATGCCATTCTGTCATTTTGCCTCTGCCAGATCCACATCTCCAAGAAGTATGGCTTCACAAAGTTCAACGCCACTGACTTCGATGAAATGATGGCTGAGAAGCGTCTGATTTCCGACGGCTGTGGTGTGAAGTACATCCCCAGCAACGGCCCTCTGACCCGCTGGAAGGTCCTGCACGCCAACTAGAGCTGCAGTTTATTCCTTGACCAAATTTCAAAACCAATAAAGTGGATTTGATTAATCATGCACCTCATCCTCATTGTCAGCTCTACTTACTGCTCCTATTCCAACCAACCCCTCTGGATATACACGGAATCCAATTGTTCGTTCCACTTTCAAAATCTGGTACCAATTCAGAAGCCATTTTAAATTTAAATTTCCATCCGCCTCAAGCCCTCTATTGAGGAACCATTTTATTTAACCCTGCTAGCTTGGATTCAGGTTATTCAGTCTGGCACGAAAGGGGTCTTAAATCTTTTAAAAATGTATACAAGAATGGTATATTCTGTAGTTTTGCCTACCTATCTGCTAAGTTTGGTCTCCCAACCTCCCATCTTTTTCGGTATTTTCAAGTCAGACATTGTGTTCAATCACTATTTCCAAACTTTCCACAGCTACCTCCGACTCAGGTATGGGAGCAGTTCATTCAGTCCGACCCATTTGAGAAATCACGAATATCTCAGATTTATGATAATCTATCTTTAGATAGTGCCCCCAACAACAGGATCAAGGAGGTTTGGGAGGCTGAACTTGGTCTGGCATTCGATGATGATTGGTGGGATGCAGCTCTAAGTACTTTTTACAAAAGCTCAACCTGTGTGCGTCTCACTCTAATTCAATTTAAGGTATTATTTAGAATTCATTTCTCCAAAGCCAAACTATCACAAATGTATCCCAACATAACAGATAGCTGTGACAAATGCCACTCCTCACCCTGTAATTTAACACATGTTTTATTCATGTCCACTTCTGATTAACCTCTGGAAGAATTACTTTGACACAATGTCCAAAATATTCACATTTCCTGTAAACATTTCTCCACATTGCAATTTTTGGGGTCCCAGAAGACTATGATCTATACACTCCCAGACAGCTGGAGGTTTTGGCTCTTACCTCCCTAATAATAAGACACCATCTACTAGACCACCCTCTAGTACCCAATGGCTGAGAAGTATGTCCTTTTTGAAATTGGAGAAAATCAGATATTCTACCAGAGGTAATCTCAATACATTCCAAGAGAAATGGGATCCTTTATTGTTCTTTAATAGCCAACTAATCCCTACTCATTGCGTGATTGCCCCCCCCCCTTCTCTCTTTCCCCTCTTTCTATCCTTCCTTCTATACTTTATTCTTATCTCTGTGTGCTTATGATTATTATTTTTACATGTTTTTAATTTTATTCATTTAAAAAATTTGATCTATTGTACCATGTTCTTTATGCACTTTTTATTTCATTACTTTCTGATGTCTGTTATGTTTGTTTGTGTATGGGTTTTGAAATGGAAAATGGAGTGGGCAAAGCAATCTAATCAGAAGTATTATAAAAGGTTGTCATTCCATGTACAGTATAACTATTGTATATATGATGTGACTGAAATGACACCATATACTGTTGCCTAACTTCTAATAAAAATATCAATGGAAAAAAAAAAGTGGCTTTGATTACAAAGTGATTTTTGTGATAGTCATATTTCTCAGTTTGAACTTCTGTGTAAGAGGGTTGAAGTAATTTTACGTTCAGAAAGTACAGAATATGATGTCAAGATTTTGTAATAAGATATCAGGTGGGTTGTATTGATTTTATTATGGTGCCATAAGAAAGGGCACTTTAGACATGGTAAATGTATCACTGAGGATAAACTGCCTGAGGCCATTCATTGTGTTCCTCTTCAACTTAAACTAAATGACTGACAACGATGCACAACATGTATCAATGGTGCACTACATAACAAGCTAGTGTCTAATAATTGTGCGAACAATGCAATTTTCTAAATCTTAGATGTGCAGTATGCATAACCATTCAAGTGTACATACGCCTCCACTCCATGTAAAGTCTTATACCAAACAGTCATTAAAGTGCATATTAATATTATGGCATACATTAACCATTTGAAACAATTACATGACTTCGTCACCACACTGTGCCTTCACTACTTTTGTGTGAGTGCTGAATGTTATGCATGTCATGGACTCATGGTTGATATGAGTTCTGTGTATAACTGCAGGGCAGGGAGCTCTGAGTCTTTGCAGGCCTATGCTGCTTGTCTGCTGAGACAGCCGGACCTGGTTTACAAACTGGTCAATAGGGGGCACCATTGTATCATACAAAACTTAAATCGGGCTGTCCTGTTCGCCCTACCTTGTTAATTCTTTATAAGGAACAATGAGCTCATCTTTAAACCCCTGGTTAATGCAGAACAAATGTCCTACACTGACTGGGGTCTGGGGAATGTGAGGAATTCTAACCTTGTCGACAAGCTAGGACCACCTCGACGTCATTCAACAAAAAGGTTTAAACATCATTGAGGCATGAAGTGTTGTATTAAAGCTAGCAGACTCTTGCATCTCTGATTAGTTTGACGATAGGCTACTGACTTGGACACCAGTGTATCATATAATTTACTAATATTTAAAAGTAGGCAGATTAGGATTGAATAGTTAACCCTATTTATGTGTCAATATAATCTTGAATAAAATAAAGTTAATGACAAATTTATAGCCTACAGCAAACAAAACAATGCAGCCCCACCTTGGATCGTGTGTGTGTGTGTCTTGCATAATGTGTGCTAGCATCATAAAGAACACGCCTATTCAAATGCAAACCGGATATCTAATTTTTCAAGGAGGCCTAATGGACTTTAACCAAGAGATATGACCTGTGTGTCTGTAGCGGACCATGTTCGTCTGACTCAGCTCTGAGCTGGATGTGTGATCAAGGACCAAAAATGGTCCTAAATTCTTGCTTCTGATGCCCCCCCCCCACACACACACACACAACCCGTTTTCAAGGGGTTTCCTCTCTGAATACCAAGGCCAGAATACATTTCTCATTTAACCAAATTAAACACGGCATCCATATTTTAGGCATGTCATTATACCGTAGCTGAGGTGAAATAAAAAAAAAGGGGGCACTCTTATCATCATACATCATCAGCCAATCAAAATGTAATTATCATATTGCGAGCTACAAACACACTAAAGCTGTGCAATAGGCCCCTCAAAAAATAATAAGTGTGAAACAACACGTGAGCTTGCATATCGCTATTATCATAAAACAAAGCTAGGCATGCTATGGCTTAAGAGGTTATGTTCCTGGGAGAAGTTTAGAAATCAAATATTTCTACAAAATAATGTTGATTTTGATGATGTCATCAAAACCAACAGATGATCATGGTGATGATATTCAGTGACCATAATGGTAACGGTCGTGACAGTAATGCATTGTTACCATACAACCCAGAGAGTCACTCAGACTGATTGTACATCATTGATATCCAATTTGTCTGCCACCCCACCCATCACTGCCAGAGTGTGTGCAGGGTGTTGACACACCACACCCTCTTTCAGTACATCAGTCATGCTGGTCAGTGCTGTGTGTGCATGTGTGTATGTGTGTGTGTGGTTGGACCATTGTATGTTGGTAGATAACTGACAAAGAATAAAGCGCCTATTCCTGACACCAAAACCTGCAGGGTGTCAGTGATCTACTATCATCCATGATGTTGACGTGATCAAGTCTGTTTACGACGTGATAGAACATAAAACCCTCAGTGATTTAAGGGCATTGATTACTACACTCTGATAGAGTTAGAAATGGAAAAATTATATTGTATACTACTAATTAAACTGTATTGTGTGTGTGTGTGTGTGTGTGTGTGTGTGTGTGTGTGTGTGTGTGTGTGTGTGTGTGTGTGTGTGTGTGTGTGTGTGTGTGTGTGTGTGTGTGTGTGTGTGTAATGAAGCCCTACATAATAATAAAACATCTTATTTGAAGACTGGTTGACTTCATGGCTATCTCCTTTTGTTGTCCAGGCTTGACAACACAAACACTAAGGATTATCCTATCTAATTGTTGTTATTGTTGTGTTGCCTGTCAGGAATGCACATCCCATCGGTTATGCAATATCCGTTGTATCTGTTTTCAGAGAGTACTTTTTCTTTTCATTATCATATTAATTTAGTATATGATGTCAGTACATTACATTATAATGATGACATCAGGGAACTGTATTTGGGGGACACAGACAGACAGATACAGTTTTGTGGATTTATAGATAATATTTCCGAACTGCTGATCCAGCCAATTTTCCACTCAGTAGGCTACATCACTCCCTCGGGTCCTCAGCAATACACATGCCAAGTTTGGCGTTGATCTGGTTCTCCGACCTCCCGTTAGATCGAACATTACACCCTAACTCTAACTCTAACCTAAACAACCTCAAAGGTAATACTAATCACACTTTAAGCATTGACCCCCAGTAACCTCAGAGGTGACTAGATTAAGCCAGACTAAATCTAAATATAAGATTTAGAAACTTCTAGTGTTTCTAGTAAGACTAAATCCTAATTGCCCAGACTCTTCTTCAACAAAGATGGCGAAAGCAAACATTCTTTGTTCTGTACCTATAGTATGGTACAAAACACTGAAGTCCTTAAACCAGAAATCTAACCTAAACATAACCGCAAGCACGGGAGCAACGGCAACGCATCCCTCACCAACCTTAATCCGGTCGTTTTCACGCATCCCTCACCAACCTTAATCTGGTCGTTTTCACGCATCTCTCACCAACCTTAATCCGGTCGTTTTCACGCATCCCTCACCAACCTTAATCTGGTCGTTTTCACGCATCCCTCAACAACCTTAATCTGGTCGTTTTCACACATCCCTCACCAACCTTAATCTGGTCGTTTTCACACATCCCTCACCAACCTTAATCTGGTCGTTTTCACGCATCCCTCACCAACCTTAATCTGGTCGTTTTCACGCATCTCTCACCAACCTTAATCCGGTCGTTTTCACGCATCCCTCACCAACCTTAATCTGGTCGTTTTCACGCATCCCTCAACAACCTTAATCTGGTCGTTTTCACACATCCCTCACCAACCTTAATCTGGTCGTTTTCACACATCCCTCACCAACCTTAATCCGGTCGTTTTCACACATCCCTCACCAACCTTAATCTGGTCGTTTTCACGCATCCCTCACCAACCTTAATCTGGTCGTTTTCACACATCCCTCACCAACCTTAATCTGGTCGTTTTCACGCATCCCTCACCAACCTTAATCCGGTCGTTTTCACGCATCCCTCACCAACCTTATTCCGGTCGAACTAACGGGAGGTCGAACCTTAGGGCAGCCCCCCCCAAAGGTCAATCAAAACCAAAGCTTATAACATCAGAGAAGTATGTGAATGCGTGTGTGCATTCACATGTGTATGTGCATATGTGTGTGTTAGTGTTTCTAAAAGATATAATAGATAGATAAAAAGGTATAATAAACTGGATTAGCAGCATTCCATTGCTTAAAAGAGGGGAAGCACATAATTAGATGTCAGCTAGTCACCAGATAAGATCTGCACCATACACAGTAAATCCTGTGTGTCAATTTATCCATGTGTAACTCAGAGAGTGTACAAGTGTAATCAAATGGAACGTTGCAGGTGCATTTGTTTGCATTTCTGCACTACTGTTTAATGTGAATGAATGGCACAGAGAGAGAGAGACACTCCCTGTCAAGGTTACAGCAGATCATGGAATGGGAAGTGGGCTATGCCCTCCATGGTATTTAGCTGAGTAGGCATCTGATGGCGAATGCCCACATCCTGATCAGGAAGTGAAAGTATAAGGTTGCTATGGAGACCACAGACACAAATAGCCAAACAAGTTCATCTGCGGCCCCCTCGTCTTTGTCGTTGTGCCGGTGCTTTGTCCTTGACTTCTCATGTCAGGTCAATGAAGTTTCCCCACCCCACACACACACACACACACACACACACACACACACACACACACACACACACACACACACACACACACACACACACACACACACACACACACACACACACACTGAATGTAATTCTTTTCAGGAGTATTCCTCCTCTTCACCTCTTGTTTCTGAGTCTTTAATTTCATTCCTATCTACTCTCTCCCTCTCTGTGTCTCTCTCTCTCTCCAGGTCCTGTCTCTACAGGTCTCTGTCGAGCTTGACTGCCTCAGTCATGAGATCATATGATGTCATCCCGGTTCACGCACAAACAGCCTTCCGATAAGCCTCACTGAACCCTGCACCCCCCAGTGTGTCTGTGTGTGTGTGTGTGTGTGTGTGTGTGTGTGTGTGTGTGTGTGTGTGCGTGTGTGTGTGCGTGCGTGCGTGCGTGCGTGCGTGCGTGCGTGCGTGCGTGCGTGCGTGCGTGCGTGCGTGCGTGCAAGAGGGAGAACATATAGAACATGTTACACTTACCTCATCAGAAAGAGTGAGGGGCCCAACAGGAGAAAACAAAACTAGAGCAGTAACCTACATGGATAATCTAATAAATCAGAACCTAGAATAATAATGTAATACAATATAGGCAACTTCCTGTCTATTCCAACCGCCCATCCCCCCCCCCCCCCCCCCCCCACACACACACACACACACCCACACCCACAACCGGACATGCACGCGCGCCCACACTCACACATACACGCGCAAACCTAAACAATCAGTGATGTAACATGGACATATTTACATTGCAATGTCGATTTATTTGGAAAAGAAGTGTCAGGTGACAAAACAGCGGAAGACAGATGAGGAAGACGAAAAAGTTGTTGAAGAAGGAGACAAGGGGGTGGGGCAGAAGAAAGTGGAGGTTGGGGTTGGATCACAACACAAGAGATCATGAAGTCAGTCAGCCAGAGAGATGGAGCAACCTCCTCGCCCTCCTTCCTTCCTCCCCAACGCTCCTCATATTTCTTGCCCTGAAAACCTATTTTCGTGTTTTTTCGCCCACACACTGTCATTCTCCCTGTACATCTCCTCCTCAGTCCTCACACACAGAGTGTCATTCTCCCTGTACATCTCCTCCTCAGTCCTCACACACAGAGTGCATCTCTTTAATTGTTCATGTCTGCAGTCTGGGGGTGACATCACTATTTTTGTTTCCTTGAACATCTGCTTCCTGTGATCCATTCCAGATGCAGGTAGTGGGGATGGTGACACTGACTAATCCAATATGTATTTGTCATGAAGACTGTCTGTCTGTCTGTCTGTCTGTCTGTCTGTCTGTCTGTCTGTCTGTCTGTCTGTCTGTCTGTCTGTCTGTCTGTCTGTCTGTCTCTGAATGAATGAATGAATGAATTAATTAATTGAGCCCAGGTGACAGTCAGTCAGATAAGAGACATGGAGAGAGAGAGACTAGTAGAGATATAACGGCAGAGGGACAGACATACTAAAACGTAGATAACTTTAGCTCCCAATACTACATAGAATTGATTTCAAAGTACTACTTACTGTTTACAACAAGGCTTTAAATTGTCTTGCTCCTGAATACATCCCTGACCTACTCACCACCTATAAACTAAGAACTGTACATTGATTAATATCTAAAACCAGCGAAGGTACATTTAGTCACTTTGGCCCTGCTCCTTGGAACAAACTGCCTGATGATCTGAAACCTGCTACTGTGTCCTCATTCAAAAGCAAGTGTTAGACCTTCCTATTTTCCTAGGTCGTTGGCTTTCCTGTGCCTGTTCAGCAGAGAGAGGAACCTGGAGGGATATTGTATGTTTAGAGGCATTGCGCCCTCCTGGTGAAACAACTCACTGTCAGGTGAATAGAAGCGCCTGGCGACTCCATGCGTATCAGAGGACTTAGGAGACATGTGATTGTGTAGGGTGCAGTACTTACTTTAGACAGTTTTTGGTTTAGACTAGTCATTGGTTAGACCAGTCATTAGTCCTACAACTACAACCTATCTCAAACCCTCACCCTAAACCTAACCTCCCACGCAGAGCCGGATTTACCTTGCTGAGGGCCCCCGGGCTGGAGCAAATTTGAGGGCCCCCCTTGGGGCGCGCGGCAGAGCCGCGCGTCCCGCGATTTGGCCGAGCGGCACAGCCGCGAGGCCCGGAAAAATTTTGGGCTATTTTGTTTTCATTTTGGGGTACCCAGGCCCCTAAAAAGAGAGGCAGGCAGAAGCTCTCAATGGTTTAACCATAATACAACTAAATACAATAACAATACACACATTTCACTTGAATTGGATTTCACTTTACAATTTTAAAGCACACCTAAACCTAACCTTAACCCATGTCTAACCAATGACTAGTCTAAACTAAGTATGCACCCCCACCTGTCACAAGTTGTTCTCAACCATTACTGGATCAGGACCCACTTAAAATTCCCCAAAGCATTTGTGGCCCGCCAATCTGACCACTTAAAATGTGTCTGCCCACCTGTGGGCCCTGGTCCACAGGTTGGGAATTGCTGCAGTAAGGTTTGACAGTGACAGGGCCTGCCCTATAGGATTGGCAGAACAACTAAATTGGGGAGAAACCAAAAAAGCGTATACAAGTCCTTAGACACATAAACAGAGAAAAACAGATTGGACCGGTGTACTTGTTTTCTGTACATCATGTAAGGAATTTACCGTACGTAACACCTGGATGAGTAAGAAGTGCCTGTAAAACACAGACCCAAAGACAAGCTTAGACACACACACATACGCACACACAGATTGAGACACGCTG
>NC_136807.1:21919060-22031560 GCF_951216825.1 Electrona antarctica | reverse complement strand
GGCTGAGTGTTTAGTCGGACGTTGGAAGTTTCGTGGCAGATGATGAGGCTGGGACCATCTTCTTGTTTAACAGCTGGACAGCAAGACAGAGCAGGCTATCATCCAACCATCCCACCATTACACAGGTCGTTGACAGTCTGTCACGAACATGAGTGAGTTTACGCGTCACACATGCAGAGAGAGAGAACGAGAGCAGACTTCACCGAAGCATCTCCCAGCTCCTTCCCGGTATTATAATTAGGGGCTCCACCACCAAATATGGTAAAGCTTTGACACTGTCCCCGCTGCTCCTGCACTCCCATGCTTTACCGGGCAGGGGGGCCTGCAGTGCAAGAGTGCATGGATGGATGGTGGCTGCGTGCGCACTGCGCCCCCCCGTCGCTGGAAATGGGTCTCACACCCCCCAGGATTCATTATTACATGCACGACCGCAGGAGAGCACACTGCACGCACTTTTCTCACGTCTTAACATGGGTTACGACAACATGATGATGCACTCTGGAAGAAAAAAGAAAGAAAGACAAAAAACATGTACTAACTAGTACTAACCCGAAGCTCATCTTCGCTCAGTCATTAAACATTAGCAGCTTAATTTAGTTTTATCCTTGAATTATAACAAACTAGTGCTGCATGGGATTGGTGTGCGTAAAATAGTAAGGCTATCCTATATATCCGCTATGGCATAGAGTCTATATGCTATACTGTCTGTACTTGACACTTATCACATAATTGAAGTAAGCCTATAATCATGTTATATGGTCAGATGACTGGACCAGTGACCATGGTCATCACATGAATCTGGTTGTTTATATCAACAGTAGCAACACTGTCATGATTTACAGGCCTACTGTGCAATGCTTGCCTTGATACTTGAGTGTTACTCTTACAGTGTAAAACACCCATAATGGCCCCTTGTATGCAGATTTAAAACAACACTCTGGATTTTGCGGCGTGTCACGTGTGTGAACAAAGAGTGGAAAAAGAGGACATGGGACAGCAGAATGAAAGACGACTGGGCTTTTGTTGTGGAGAAGTTAAGACCAAACCAATGGAATGTGTCATTGTCATTCAAGTGAACAGACTGTGGGCCAGAGGTTTCCAAACCTTTATTTTGGAGCCATAAAAGTTTTGTGAACTCAAAAGAACTGAAGAAGACCTCCTAGGTCGAAACGTTGGATTCTTGTCAATAAATATACAGCATTGTGGCTAGGAGTGTGCAGCCTTTTTCTCATTTTTAACTAAAAAGTTTAAAACATAAATATGATTTGATTCCCCTCATATGTGTATATTTGGTTTCTGATGTGAGGGATATCCAATGACTCCAGGGGAGAGATTGTTATTGTTTATTACAACTAGAGGTCTTAATTCTCATGATGCAGTGAATCAATGATACTGTTCTATACTAATGTTTCCAATAAAGAAACCTTAGAGATGAACAATAAGACAAACAGAAACATGATGGACAAGTTTATGTTGTCCTTATACCTGATCTACTTTTGAGAAACAGCAACCAAGTGCCACCTAAATACACACATGGCACATGTGCACGCACGCACGCACGCACGCACGCACGCACGCACGCACGCACGCACGCACGCACGCGCAAACACACACACACACACACACACACACACACACACACACACACACACACACACACACACACACACACACACACACTCTCCACACACTCTCCAAGTGCCAACTAAATACACACACGGCACATGTGCACGTGCATGTGTACGCACGCACGCACGCGCGTCACACGCACGCACGCGCAAACACACACACACACACACACACACACACACACACACACACACACACACACACACACACACTCTCTCTCTCTCTCTCTCTCTCTCTCTCTGGATGGAAGAGCAACCACAATTTGCTGTAATCTGCGTGCCTCACTTTATTTGCCACCGCATAGATATGTGGATGGTTGTGTGTGTGTGTGTGTGTGTGTGTGTGTGTGTGTGTGTGTGTGTGTGTGTGTGTGTGTGTGTGTGTGTGTGTGTGTGTGTGTGTGTGTGTGTGTGTGTGTGTGTGTGTGTGTGTGTGTGTGTATGAGTGTCTTGTGGTTAGAGCATCACTCATGGAACTTCCTCTATTGAGTTTTGCTGAGGTTGATTGGGTGTGGTGGTGAACAATAGGCCTAGTGAGTTTGCCATCTGAATCACTGGCTGGTCTGACAATAACACAATTTTGTGCGAGAGAGAGGAAGAGATAATTGATACATAATCATAATCCTGTAGCCTATCTGTAATAACATTCATAATCATGATTGGCGTTTCTTATTGTACATTATATTCATTTTTTTCTTACTCAGCCTGAAAGCTATGATGATTGCACAAAAACAGGACAGAATTTATTACAGTGCTTTGAGTTGTTGGGATTTGAGGTTGGTTTTCCCACAACCAAACTATAGTGCTAAGCTACACCCGCCAAATTGTCCTCAGCTGTCAATTACATGTTTTAGTTGCTTATTGAATCATTCTTTTGAGGGGCGAAGACAAACACAAACAAGTGAGGACGCAAATTGTGATTGGCCAGAATGAGATTATGTATGACATATGATGATAAAAGCAGTATTATTAAAGACACCCAAATTGATATTAGGAGACAGACCCAATAAGAGAAGATTGTTGTCGTTAGATTAGATTTAGTGCAGAATTCTGCAACTGAATAGGTGGAAACTGGAAAAGCATTCTCTCTCTTCTAGCCTTAAAGGGGAACCACCTCCATGGGTTCTTTATTATTCTGGGGACCCCCTGGACATAATAAAAATATTGGGGTGATATGAGATGAATTAATTATATATATATATCCAAACCTTTAAAACCGCCATCAAAACCCACCTCTTCAATATTGTTTTCCCCAGCTAACTCATTCCACTTTTTTATTGATTTTATTCCTTAGCGGTTTTTTTACCCCCCTAATAAAGTTGTTTTTATTTTTTGTTTCCTGAGTGAGTGGAGAAAAGTGGATCAAGAGAAAATAGAGGGAAACACGAGAAAAGTGGAACAACAAACACCTGACACAACACAGCAATACCAAAATTATCCACTAGAGGGAACCATACGACTGGCGTGTTCACTGTTCAGGCATGAGTTATTCTATCGTCTATCTATCCCGTCTGTCTGTCTGTCTGTCTGTCTGTCTGTCTGTCTGTCTGTCTGTCTGTCTGTCTCATGCCCTGACTTGTAATTGTTAAGGTAAATTCCAATCGTCTAGTAGCGTGACAGAGCAGAAGACATATGGTGTGTGTGTGTGTGTGTGTGTGTGTGTGTGTGTGTGTGTGTGTGTGTGTGTGTGTGTGTGTGTGTGTGTGTGTGTGTGTGTGTGTGTGTGTGTGTGTGCGTGTGTACGTACGTGTGTGCGTGCGTGCGGTATGTGCATGCACATCTGCATCTATCACCATTACATCTCTCTCTCATCCTTCATCTTATAAATATCGTCTATGAATGCTCCTGAGGCTGTTTCCACTGTTTATCTGTCTTGCCTTCAGACTCCACCAAATTACTGTAGTCACCGTAGTGAGTGTTGTGAGTGTTGCGAGGCAAGTTTGCAAGCAATGAAATGATGGAGACATGGTGGATTGTGCATCTAGGGAACACAGTTAAATTGTGAAAAAAACTGCTTAAGTCTATTGTTCCATTGTTTTTAAATGGCCTGGTGAAAGCAAAAGCATGCTGGTGCATGCGTGCGCGTGTGTGTATTAGATTAATGGGGCTCTTTTATTGGGGGGTCATTAAGGCTGGGGGTTATAGGGTTGCTATGGGGAGGGAGGGCATTCCTCAGATTCTCCCTCAATTCTCCAACCACACAGACACACGACACACAGAGACACAGATACGCAGGCACGATCACAGCACGCTCGCGCGCGCACACACACACACACACACACACACACACACACACACACACACACACACACACACACACACACACACACACACACACACACACACACACAGGGAAAACATTCTAGGGCTGCTGGCCACACTGTGGCTCCTGGCACCAAACTCCTTATTTAGTCAAAGCTAAACCATCGCATCTCTCTCTCTTTACAGCCACTGTTGTTTTGCTATAGCTAAACTCACAGTGAGACAGAGAGGGGTCTCCTAGACCTAGACAGATCAGAACGGTTGAGGTCAAAATAAATCAGTGCGACACGTTGTGAGATTGTAGATCTGCTATTTAAAAAAAAATCTTGTGGATGAATATTTGGTAAACACAAATCTTGTATGGGGGTCCTTGGCACAAAATATTTTCAGATGGGGGTCCGGGGCCAAATACATTGGCATGGTGGTCCTTGACGTGAAACAGTTTAAGAACCACTGTCTCAGATCACTGTTACTATGCTATAGCTGTACTCACAGTGAGACAGATCAAAACTGTTGACGTCCAAAGAAATCACCCTTCAGTTTGAGTGGCATACTCATACTGTATATCACTGTGTCCTGCTGACTTTTGAGGGTGAACGTGCATGCCACTCCTGCTCAATCTATCATCTTCACAGTAAAATCCACTTTTAACCATGAGGGTGCAAAAATGGACCAATAAGGGTCTGCCGTGTTCCCCTTTACTCACCAGTCACCATTCTGTACACAGTAAAATCCACTTTTATTGTGTTCATTTAACTTTGAGAATGCACAACACTTACAAATGGTATCTACAAATACCTTCTGCTCAATTTAATTCATGTATTGGGCCAATATGAACAGCATATTTGATGTGCCCCTCTCACCGCATACTTTTATTGAAAAGATCCATTATGTTTACCTGACCCAATATTGTCCCTTGTGAAATTTGGCTGCCCAATGTTGACGTGAGGCTGGTAATATGAGAGGGAGCTGTAGCCATTAAAGACATAATGCTCGGCCAAAAGTTTGTTATAGGGGTGCATAGTTGATGTATGAACTCAAGCTAGCGTTGCTTGGTTGGGCAATATAGCTGAGACACAGAAAGGAGGGGGCCTGATGTCTAGACACACTCACATTTGTCAGGCGGACCAGCGCTATGTCCTATTTGGAGATAAGACTTCTCACGCCATGATGTCAGACATCACCATCCGTGCTCAAATGCAGTCAGCAACATACACACATAATGTAAGATGAATGCACACAAACACACAGACATACGCACACGCATTGCGGATATGGCGGGTGCGGGCAGGCATCGGTGCTCGTGACCAATAGATAATGAGAACCGCAGGCAGTAATAAATACACCCTGTTTGCATATGTCCCAGCTCATTTCAGTTTGTCTATTTCTCTAACGCTAATATTTATTTAATTGTGGCCTGAGGCCCATGACCTCTGTCCTCCACAAGATCCGGACAACATGAGCCTCCCGTGCATAATTACAAATGCAGCTAAGAAGAACTCTGGGCCTTCTGACATGGTTCCTCCACCCGAACCCGTATCCAGCCTTATAGTCACTATAGAATATGGAAGTAGAGACCATATTCACACAGTGGTCATTTTGTTCTTACGACACACTTGGGAGTATAGCCACTGTGAATATGGTCAATGACCTCACCTCTTTCAAGGACTCCCTCCAACGTGTGGCCACCACCAGTAAACTATTTGCCTTTTCCTTCCATTAGCAGCATCCTTGAATGGTAGCCTCTGTGTTAAGTATGTCATAAATGAAGGAGAGAAACAAATGAGGACAATAAAGGTCTAGTAGGCTATAATCTATTATAGTGCCTAAGGGTGTGGTCATTCATTCAAGTTTAAAAAAGCATATCCCTAGATTCCCTACATAAGTAAACATTATAAAACAACATGTAGCATGTGTCCCATTGTATTTATGTTGATAGATTTAACTGAGTTTGAATAAACTAATACGCGTGCGCGCGCACACACACACACACACACACACACACACACACACACACACACACACACACACACACACACACACCCACACACAGGTTAGAATGTGAGAATGCACTTTCATCAACGACTTCAGGTATTAACACGTAGAGAGGTGAGAGTAGAGTAGTAGGAGTGTGAGAGAATGAAAGAGGGACCATTGAAAAAAGTGAGATTGTTAGTTGAACATGTATTTTACTCCTGTTATTTTATTAAAAGTTCATGTAGTCCTAGTCTACTTTCCTGACAGCCGTTATCTTTTAAGCAAACATGAAAAAGGCTAAACACACATTTCAGGGATTCAGGCTCAAACAGGACATATAACTATAAGATAGACTATTTGACCCACTAATGTTTATGATCCAGGAATATGGACTGAACGGACTGGTCAGAGCTTGGTGGTGTGGAATGTACACTAGGCTACACTCTTATCGCCGACACAGGCTACTAGTTTATGGAGGCGGAGGGACACATTAATCTCAGCATTTCATGAGCCTTTTCTATTCAAACAACGTTCATAAACGCCTACTTTCTTTGCGAAACCACTAGCTCCAGGCTATATTCCTTCTCCTCATATTCATGCTTCTCTTTCACTCTTCTCTCCCGCAGACAGAAAAACTACAGCCAAGAGAGCAGCAATAGAGGGAGCGGCCCTGCAAGTTGAACAGACTCCACCCTCCAATCCAGCTAGCGAACCGGAGAGGCACCCGAGACCATAAAAATGAGTGGTTCCCACCCCCGTCCCCACCAGAGCACCGCGCCCGCTCCCAACGCTCTCTCCCCGGACAAGGACGCAGACATGCCCGCCACGGAGAAAGACCTGGCCGAGGACGCGCCATGGAAGAAGATCCAGCAGAACACCTTCACGCGCTGGTGTAACGAGCACTTGAAATGCGTCAACAAGCGGATCGCCAACCTCCAGACGGACCTGGGAGACGGACTGCGGCTCATCGGGCTCCTGGAGACCCTGTCTCAGAAGAAGATGTTCAGAAAGTACAACCAGAGGCCCACCTTCCGTCAGATGCAGCTTGAGAATGTCTCGGTGGCTTTGGAGTTCCTGGACAAAGAGAACATCAAGCTGGTGTCCATAGGTGGGTGAAGTTTTAAAAGTACATGCCATAATATTCTACGTTTGATCCATAGTCTCATAGTCTGTATAAAATAGTTTGATCGTTTGTGATAAATGCCGACATGTAGGCTACAACTTACTGGCTTGTGAAAACGTGTAAGATATGGGCATCGTTCCAATCAAGTCTAACACACCTACTTTACTTGCACTCTCTCTCTCCTCCACATTCTGCACAGGTGGAACTGTACTTTTCTAACGTTTCTAATATGCCCATCTATGATTCGTTCTGGTTATTGCACAACGAACCAGTCAACTTCACAATTCGCCCGCATTGTCAATCATATTGACAGGCTAGGTTTTAGTACAGATGACCTGTGTATTACGGAGTCGCTGACAGCAACTCGGGGGAATAGCGGAATAAAGTTTTGCGCCGTGATTCCTAAAGGAAATACGAATTTGTCGTAATGTAAATAGTCGTGAAATCACACACGTCCAGCGTCCACCCATTATTCTGTGAACAAACTGTTGTAGGAATGTGACAGCACGGTCACGGTGAGCGTGTTATTGTGAGAAACTAGGCGTTTTCTGGTTGCTTTTGCTCAAAGGCGCAGCGCTTTGTCTGACTGTCCCGAGTGCTGCTTTGGGGTTTTGTAATGAAGCCCCAGGCTTCGCCGATTGCTCCCCTCAGCACGCTGTCTGGCGACTGGGCCGGGCCGAACTTTGTGGGCCTGGATGTAGTTAAGGCCTTGCCTTGTAGGCGAAGAAGAGAGATGATTGGGTCGAGAGGAGACACAAACACACAGGCCTATTGTCTAACCTCATGTTCTGCAGTGGGCAGGAACTGGGTCTCTAAAGCGCTATAGACATAAGTTGGCTCAGACTGCCACTGGGTGACATAAAACTTGTTGGATTTTAATGGGGTTAGCTTACATGCAGGATGCAGCTGCATGCCATCACATGTGCGGTGATTTTTTACTTTACTTAAAACCATTTTATGCTGATCTGATTTATGTAGCTGGTCTTACATTATGACATAATGGTTTATTGAATAGATTGCGCTTATCCCTCAGTTTTCACTATTCTTTATTCCATGGTGGTAGAGACCATGGCAGATGATATGAATACATGTCTAACAGTCTGAGTCACTGGGCATCTATGAATCAGATATGAATCAGTCTCCTCAATTACCTCTTCATTTATACTTGGCATGTTGCAAGTCCTCTTATCACTTAGTGTAAATGGTGAGGGCAATAGTCTATAAGAAACTATAGACCCTGATATTCAGCCACATCATGTAAAGGAAGAGGTGGGGCTGCAGATCACCAGAGAGAAGATTATGGTGTTATTATAGTTATGCCCTGTCTTAATGTCACAAGTAACACTTAGTCCCCTGACTCCTGTAACAGGGTGTGCTCCATCCAAATATGGACAACATGGAACTCAAACCCAGTTATCTGTAGGCTGGTTTGTGTGGTGTCTCGTTCTAAAATGAACATAAACACAATATTGTCTGTGCACATCTATAAAGAGGAAATAAATGGGTGGGTGGATTTCTCAATTTGTACTGGAAGTGCCCTCTTATTCAGTCTTGTCTTCCAGTAAGTCTTTAGCATTCTATCTAGCAATCTATAGCATCGCTATGTTTCAGAGATCCTTTCTCTCTTTTTTTTCCTCCATTCATTCCTAATTGAATAGTTCCCCTAATTTCCCAAATGTGTTGATTAACTCCTGACAACCAAACTGCTGTGCTGGACAGTGATGATGAGCCATCCAATCGGCACTGTCTGTGGGCCTGACCGCCCTCTCAGCTGAGTCACTCATCTTAGCTGCTCCACTTGAGTCACTTTAATCTGGAGATGAGAGAGAGAGAGGAGTCCACACTCCTCCTTAACTTCCTCCTTTCACTACGGAAAACGGACACACCCAAATGGCAACCCTTGCCGCAAATTGCTAAACTGCCATCGGTACTCTTGCATGATGTATGAGGTCTCCCTCTTATATGCAGTTCTTGGTCCATCCATATAGGTTTCAGTGTTTTACCATCAGAATTGGTCTTTCTGCCATGTTCACACAGTGTTAATTTAACTATGGGAGGGTCTCTTTTGGAGTTGATATCTTTCAATGTCTGTTCGGATGTTGCACTTTTGTGTCTGCATTTTTACAATCGCTCTTGATTAGTCATGTTTGGTTTTCTGATGTCTTTTGGTGTGCTATAAGCACCATGTTTTAATTTTGCACCATGCTCTAGAACGGAGTGTTGGTATGCAACAGCGTGTTCCATAACATTCATTGTCATGGCCCACTTGCTAGGGTGGAATGACAAATTACTTGATGGCCTTAACGCTGACCTGTGGATCTGACATGAACTAACTAATCTAACTAAAAACAAACTTAATTTCCTCTGGTCTGATTTATCTGTTCTTTTCAAAGTGGTGGGCGGCCCAGATTGGTCCTGCTACAGTCATGTTCCTGCTTCACTTGACATAACCTTGGTTGTATTAGAAATTGATATAAATTCAGTTAAGGGCCATTGCTTTGTCCTATACTGCAAAACCCTCTGGATCTCCACATAATCTGTAGATCACAACAGGCAGGCTACAACATGTGCGAATATCAGTAAGTACTCGGAGTCTCTGACTGACTCAGCTTTATTATGGCTCTGTTTTAGTGCCAGGGACACACCCCTCCTCATTCGTATAGGACTGACTATTGCACTAAGATCCGGCCCCAACAGGTAATTTCACCTTGCCTGCGTTGAGATGACAAGCCTTGCATGATCTACCACTAAGGCAGAGCTAGACACATGATTGCAGACCATTTCAGATGAGAACCCACATGTTTTGCAATTTAATCGAGAGCCTGTTGCATGAGCGAGTCAGAGTGACAAGGCTGCCACCTAGCTAGCTGTGGTGTAAATGAGGTGAGAAGTGGCCATTTGCCCAAAGTCATGTTGACAATTGACCTACCCCTAGAGAAGATGCTATGAGACAGAACTGTGGTCCTCTACCATGTAGTGTGTGCATGTGTGACATTGGTATGTTTGTGTGTACTGTGCATACATTCATGCATACTGTGCATAGATTCACATGTCCTGACCTCCATGTATCATCCTTGGGCCTAGTTTATTGTTGAATGACCGTGTCTCCAAAGATAATGGATTTCCAACTAAAGATGGGTCAAGTTTTTGTTAGTAAATATAGATTGCATATAATGTGTGAGTTAGGCTTTACTCGTACTGTATGTGCAAGAATGTGTATATTTGTGTTTGTGGCTGTGTGGTGAGTTATAACATACACTAGGGGTGTTTGGCTGGTTTGTTGATTGATGTGGTCTCTATAAAGTCTCTGTTGGTGGGACATTTCTACAATGTCCCAACAGGTTCACTCAACCTGGGGGGGGTGGGGGGGGGGGGGTGTGTGTGTCTGTCTACATGCATGCTTGTCTACATGCGTGCTTGTGTGTGTGTGCGCTTCTCTACATGCGTGCTTGTCTACATGTGCGCTTGTCTACATGCGTGCTTGTGTGTGTGTGCGCTTGTCTACATGCGTGCTTGTCTACATGTGCGCTTGTCTACATGCATAGGCAAGTGTAAGCAGACAGGAGAGTGTGTGCTTATTTTTCCACTGCACTCATCATCCTGTTGTTTGAACACGTTAAATCAATTCACTTGGTATCACCTGAGAGGTGTGTGTGTGGCTGGCTGGCTGGCGCACCGTGCCTGAGTTCAATGAAGCTTCTGCACATGATTAACAAATGTTTCTTTTAATCGACTAATTAAAAAGTGTCCGCTTGGGGATGCTAATCTCTCATCAGCATCTTGTCAGGAGCGTGTACATGTACTCCAGATAGTGTCCGTGGAAGCCAGCCCTGTGCCGAATGTGGTTTATAGCCCTTCTGTGTCTCACCCAGCTTGTACAGCTCGGAGGAAACAAGACTACACACGTAATAATAACGTCAAACTCTTCCCATCCTGTCATCTACTGAGGCAGAATTTGTTATGGGCTCAGCTGTGATGCAACTCTGATCCTGACTCCTCCCCTGCACCAACCTGAACAGTCGCAGCACTCACAGGTTGAGACAAGGGCCTGTTGGGCAACTATCAGACAGTTTCTTTTCCTCCACTTCTGTTACATAATATGTCGTTGCATAGAATGGATAAAGCTATAGAGATGAGTTTACATCAGACGGTGAGATGTCTCCCTGTCTGGAGTGTTAATCTAATCATATTTGAAGTGTGACCGTTAAGCCTGGATTCGGTTCTGGACTTTAACCACTTTCAGCCTGGTGTCTCCATTTGTTGTATAGTGGAACATTTTCAAACCTTTTCATAAATGGTTACTCTAAAAGGGAATAATCACAACATTGTGAATGACATTGTCAAGGAGACTGGTTCAAGTTGGGACAAGCACTGTGGCAAGTTCATTACTCATACCAGAATGAAATGTACCAGGAAAGGAAATGGTGCATTTCAAGTTGACTCAGTGATAAATTAATGGCTACTAAGCAGATGATGGTGAGAGTATAGAATGTCAACCCTCAGGGTGACCTAATGGTCAACAACTCAAAGGTATGTATGTGTGGTTTCACACAGATTCACCATGACTGCGTAGACGCAGTGACTAAAGCCCATTAGGTTAGTCAGATTTGGAAAGATGGGATGCCTTGTATGGTAGGTATTGTTATAGTGCAATTGTGCTCCAGGGTTGTTGCCCCATACACAGTTCCATCAGTTCCATTCCATATGTTGATCCTCCCCCACCCCGTCCTTCCTGTTCTGACATTCATGTTGATCTGACCTCATCAAACCTTGTACACAAGACACGTTCCATATATGGCCAGTACATATATGGCCAGTGTTCGCCAAGCAGCCCTTTATGGCGAGCTCGCTTTTTGCCCTCAGGGCGTCTTACTGGTAGTAATTAATACTGGTGACTTTACTATGTGAGAAGTCCATATTAATGAGGGAGAGGTGTTTTGGGGATGTTGCGTGGATTGAGGAATGACCAAACCTACATCAGCAATCAGGTGTGTATTGTGTACTCTTCGGGAGGAGAAACCTGCCTAGGGACTGGAAGTGATTCCCAATTCCATCTTCATTTCACTGGCAGGGACCTCTTGTGATCACACAAAAGAGAGTTTCAGGAGACATTTTGCAGAGCAGGCACATTTATGATGATGCAAGCTTTATCACAACTTGTGTATTGTCTGCACTGCACTGCAACAATGCAGAAACATCAAGTGGATCGCCTGGTGAGAGTGCACATACCACATGATGATATGGTTAAATGCCCTCATGGCTCAACTCTGATCTGAAGGCTCAGTTTGCTGCATGTTGTCTCCCTCTCTCCCACCTGTCCTGTCTGTTTCCACCATCACTAACAAAGGCATAAAAAGCCCACAAATGAATTGTAATTAAATTCATTTAGAGAAGTGAAATGAATAATTATTTGAGATTGTGCTAAAGCAGATGTTTTGGGGCAGTAAAGCTGGATAACAATCCCAGCCATAGGCAATTTTATTCAAATGGGTTCCTGTGTGCAGTGTACAATGTGCATACACAATGTTAAGAACCTTTTGAGCCCTGTTGCGCATTAGTGTTGCTCGAACCATTGTCCTGTGATTCGCTCTCTTCACTGTAACTGCAGCTGTAATCTGATGACTAAAGCAATTTGCCTCCTGGGGAAGAATTTGTATCTTTACAGAAAGTCTGCCAAGTGTAGGGATGTCGCATAGCATTAAATGTAATCATATGTTTTCAGAAACGAGATAAAAGGGAATGGGGGGAGGTCGGAGTGGAATGTTGGCCAAAGAGTTGGACTGAGTTTAACCACACTGTTGGGTTGAAATGGATCACTTCCTGCCAGCTCATTATCATTAGCATAACTTCCTGTCTGGACGGGCAAAGGGGATTGGTCAAGTGGACACTGAGGATTAGCAGAGTGGACATTCCCATTCAGCACAATGGTGGCTGGGGTTATTATGACTTCACAGCATTGGAAAGGTGCCCTTATACCCACTGGCTTATGATCAAATTCAACAAGGGAAGTGGAGTGGGCATGAAGGATTGTTTTTGTGAACTTGAAGCACCATCCACAAGATTGCTATTATCTTAATGATAATAGTTTGACATTGCAGAATCAAAAATATGTAAACAAGGCTTTTCATGGTGCTCACCTGCATTTGCAACATTATCCCTGAACATTCGTGTTTATACGTCATTCATACCAGTTAACAAGTATCACACACACTGAAAATAGATCTACAAGCTCACAACACGATGCAGCACATGTTGAGCTTATAGTTATTTTCTGTTCACAGCACTGTTGCACAACCAAGGTTATTTTTTTCCTGAAATATGTGTGGATATCATTTTTACTTTCTAAAATGTTTATAATGTTACGGCCCTAGCTTGGAAAGGAGACTAATGTGCCACAGGAACAACATCCCTTGGGAGATTGGTCTGGCACTCTTCAGTTTGAATTACATTTTGTTCACCCCAGAGTTGTGGGTGTCCAATTAGAGCCCACTATTCAAAGTGGGACATTTTTGCTGTGATGTTGGAATCTGTTTGTAACCGCCCCTTGAAAATAAAGCTTCCACACTGAAGTTCCAGACATGTCATGATATTAGTCTGGTCATGCCCCCCCCCCCCCCCCCCCCCCCCCCCCCAAACAAAACAAAACAATTGCAGGCAAAACTCTGCCTTTAGGGTGATATGAGTTCTCTGACGATTTCAGGAAATGCAGCCTTGATGAAAGCCACGTGCTGTTACCTCGTTCATCACTTTTGCACCCATGTCCTCCTTTCACCTCCACAACTCCTTCGTCCCCTCTTCCACAGTGATTCCATAACCTCTCCCCGCTCCCCCTTTGCATCTAATCTTCTCTCCCCTTTTTTCCCTGCCTGAGCCAATCCCCTTCTTCTCACATTTAATGTCTCAGCCTATCCCTGTCCTTGCTTTGGGACATCTCGGCCTATCGTACCCTGCTGTCAGTGTGGGCTTTAAAAATGTCCCACACAGCACTTCTCGCTGCCTTTCTCCTCTCCTTCTTTCCCCTCCTCTCCACAAATCCCTCCCACCCTTCCCCTACCCTCCCTCCTTTCTCTGTCTGTAACCAGAGCCCAGGGAATGGGTGGGCTGCCAGGATCCAGTTTGCTTCTGCCCTTTTAAGGCTAAAAAACCAGGAGGAACTTTTCCAGCTGAGGGAGAGAAGTGTAGAGAGAGGGAGGGAGGGAGGGAGGGATGACTGGACGGAGTAGAGGGGAAGGAGAGGAAGTGTAGTAGCATGTTACTTGTTGGAGTTGGAGTGGGTGACGGGGAGGGAAGGAGACTCCCAGCTTAGGGGATATGGAGGCTTCAAGTTGCATTCATTTGGCAATTGTAATGCTGCAGGTTACAGTAAGATGTATAAGCTGGGTGATTTGTCACTTAATTTAAAAGGTCTCTTTGGGTTTTATGCTGACATGTTTTTAATTCACCTTTTTGTGGTGTCTCGATTACGTGAAAAGGAGGGACAATGAATGGAATTTATTTTACTATCATCCAGGGAATAATGCTAGTATGATCTGAGTACTTAGCAGGCATACTGCGCATGCACGCACGCACAGTGTGTTTGTCATTGATAAGGAGGGTATGGAATGTATGACATTTCCTCACAATGTTCTGTATGACTGGGTTTTAGGGTGGCCACTACACCGCCCCTTTTTCAGGGATAAGTCTGTCTACGCCTTTGTCCTGGTTGACCTTACACATATTGTTGGATATCTTTTGCTTTGCTTAAATTGGACTTTCTGTGTAATTCAGGCACAAGATATGGTATTGTTTCTGCTGACTCACAATATGACACTTTACATAGTCTACGTTAGGCAAATGCCATTGAAGTATTGGTACTGGGATGCCAAGTCACATTGGTGATGGTTGTTTCCTCTTGGTATGTTTTCCCCAGTCAAATATTAGATGTCTGGTCAACTTTGATTAGTCTTTATGGTAGCGGATATGCAAAGTGATGGGTGAAAGAATTGAGTGATCAGAATTGTCTGGTCATATCCAGGTATACTGGTGCCCGGATGTGAATGTGAACACCAGAATGCATTCAGAGTTAAAACGTTTAACTCAAAACCAAAACTTTTTCCTCTCCTTGTTGCTCTCATCTCATCCCCTCCTGTTGTTCTTTCTCCAAGCCTTGGGTCAGACTGGGATAGTTCAGGGGTCACAATGATGTCATGGAGATGTCATGGTGGGTGGGGGTTAGGGGGGAGTCACTACAGCGAGCCAAACAAATGAGTCATGGGAGATTTGAGGGAAGACAGCTCATGGACACACACACACACACACAGAGAGACACACACACACACACACACACACACACACACACAGTACAGGTTCATACGGTAGCCTCCATGCTCTTTTGATCTTTGCTTTTGTAGTCTCCCCTCTTACTGGCAGGCAGGCACACACATATATATGCGCGCGCGCGCGCGCACACACACACTACTCATACACACCCTCGACTCATACACTATACAGTCACAGGGGGTGGGGAGTATGATTCAGGAGTGGGGGAAATGAAACATGCCGTGTCCGTATATGGGCTCCATTGGACTTGGAGTGCTGTGGTCTGCTGAGAATGTTGGCAGATTCCACGCATGTTTAGTGGCTTCCATTGTGTGTGAGACATGAATCAAATAACACGTACACACACAACTATCGGGGGTATTGGCCCTAGCGGGGAGTATTTGCATTCCCCAATTTTATTGCTATATTTCTAACTAATATGTGCAATGGATTATACATGACTTGCCACATGTGCAAGACACCGGCATACAAATGTGCTGTGTGAAACTCTGGAGTTGAATTTGAATCTTTTAATTTGTTCTTCCATACAGAAAAGAGTGTGTAGTGTAATGAAGACTAATTTCCTGACCTACTGATGTGAAAACAAATGGGGATCGACCGATTATCGGCAACAGGCGATTATCGGCACCGATATCGGAAATCGGGGGAAAAAAACTATTTTGGCCGATATTGACCAATTTTTCCTCTTATGCAACGAGGCATAAATTTGCCATATGTGCTCCTCTCTGCAACTGGTGCTGTTGAATGGGAAAAGTCCACTGATATAATAAAATATACCTGTACTGTACTATTATTGGTGCCAGGGTGGGACATTTGTGCTTTACAACCTGGTGCTGCTGAATTGACTTTTGTCACGTTTTATTTATAATTCAGTTTATAAGAAATTAAGAAATGCTGCTAAGTGGGAGCTAATAATGTTGCATTTGATAGAACAAAACATTTGAGGGTATAGTATTTTTGTTCATTATTTCTTTTTGAAATTTCAATTCATAAGAAAAAGGAGCTCCCTGCACAGTTGATACATATTCTTACATTTTTTTTAAAATTAATTAATCATCTGCTATCAGTCTCTTTGATCTGCCATGAAAAACCCATATC
This sequence comes from Electrona antarctica, assembly GCF_951216825.1. Lineage (NCBI taxonomy): Eukaryota > Metazoa > Chordata > Actinopteri > Myctophiformes > Myctophidae > Electrona > Electrona antarctica. The sequence goes on along the minus strand of NC_136807.1, from coordinate 22,015,153 downwards.
GGTCGATCCCTACTTTTATCACGTCATGCATGATCAACAATAACGTTTTGAGAGCATGCATGCACAGTGCAGTTTATGGATGTCACCCTTTGCGTCTGTGTAGTAGTTGTAACTTTTAGCCTTATATTACTTGCTCTCAGACTCTTATCAAGTCTTAAACTGAACTTCAACTTATATTAAAGCCATAACCCTTAACTAATGTAGTTGGTTTCACTATTTTGTTTAGCCTGTTATCATAGTATATGCTTTATGATGGCGCTATAACGGGGCTGTTCTTAACACATTTAGGACTGGAGAACAGATTCTACAAAGTCTTCTAAATGAGGACAGTTTTCTGAAAAACCTATGTTTCTATATCAGTGGTTTTTAAACTATTTCATTTCAAGGACCCCAAAAATTGTAATTGGCCCCCAACCCCCATCTAAAAATGTTGTTCCAGGGACCCCAGAAGCAAAGATTTGAGTTAAAAACGTTCGTCCCGAAAGAATATATATAAAGATGTGTGCCACATTTTCAAGATGAGCTTGTAGATCTTCTATTTTTCAATAGCTAAAATATAACCTAATGCTTAAAACACCAAAATGGGTTCCCGTCCTGACTCCTGACTGGGTTAAGCTTAATTTAAAGACCTCCGATGTCTCTTCTGTCTGTGCCGGTGCTGAGAAACGCGCACTCTTGCAAGATCAAATTAATGATTCATATTTTATATCTATAGCCTCATTTTAATAAGGTAAGGCAATTTATTTGAAGTTTGATGGAGAACAGAAATGCATTTAATGGAGACCAATCTATTCAGTCCGACTCAGTATAGCCTAAAATATATTTTTATATTATATATATTATATTTTGTTTGAAGGGACAATTCCAAACTGAGTTTTTAGACCATTTTCGAGTCCATTTGTAAAGTTATGAACTTGTCTGCCATCATTATCAAATGGATCATCAGTTTCAGCTAATCAGCTTGACATACATTATCATTTTGAATCTATTAAAAGAGATGCTTGCTGTGTGATTCAGTGCAGTGGTCCCACAAGGTTGCTGCGCTAGATTACGGGGGTCCAGGGTCTCGCAAGAACCCACGACTTGGATGATTATTTTTCTTTAAGTCTATGTTAATTTATTTAAATATTCAACTAGTTTTGAACAAGCCCTTCTCGACCAGCAACCCGCCCACTACAGTGCGAGAATATTTCAGTTTCCTTCTATTTTTTTCAGATCGCTTTAGTAACCCTAACCCTGTTCTTGCACCTGACCCAAGTTGAATTTGTCCTGCATTGAGACTTGGCCACTGCCCTAGTCCACTGTTTCAAAGCACAGGTAATGTTGTGGTTGGTTCTGTTCTGTTAGGGCTTTGGTGTTCTGCTGCCTTACAGGCACGCCCTGCTTGTATGTGCTACTGCTGAGTGGCATTCCAGTCATGTCAGCAAGTGCTAACATGACTGGATTCCAACACACACATGCACGCGCACCTTTATTACTATTCTGCTACAATGTCTTGAGGAAACCAGATCAAATAAGTTTAGCAAGATAATGGAGATATAACGATAAATCCTTTAACATGCATGCACGCGCACCCTCTGTGGCTCAGGGGTAGAGTGGCTGGATAGTAACCGCAAGGTTGCCTGTTCGAACCCGGGCTCCCCCAGAGTTAGTGTCGAAGTGTCCTTGAGCAAGACACTGAACCCCAAATTGCTCCTGATGTGCTGGTTGGTGTCTTGCATGGTTTCCGCCGCCTTCGGTGTATGAATGTGTGTGTGGGTGAATTGATGAATCTATGTAAAGCGCCTTGGATAAAGGCGCTATATAAATGCACCATTTACCATTTCTCACTGTACGCCGGTAATCCCTGATTGATGCAAGATGATCTAATCATCTTTCTGACTAATGCCGCAAAACGTGGGATGTCTACAATACCTGTAACATCATCACATGTGCAATATTATTGTTATATTTGTAATTGGGCTGTGCAAAGGATCATACGTGACTTGCCTCATCACATGTTAATCTTCGTGCGTGTGAGAGCAGCTGACATGTCATGTATCGCAGGTTGGCAGCTTGCTAGCGGATCGCTGTCGGAACAGCAAGGCAATCCGAGTCAGACAACAGATGTCCCCACTCCAGTTGTTCTGTACCTATAGGCACATAACCCCCCAATGAATCGCTCAGTAGGCCTTGGAAAAGTTTGCTAATTTGAAATCTTGTAGAAACGCTAAGTCGGGTCTTTCTTTGATGTGCTTTCTGCATTTCTGGAGAATTCCCCTTGTCCTAGCTTCACCTCACCCAACCCCCTCTGGTTGAGATGCCTTATCCAGAGCCCAATCTTCAGACCTCTTACTGCAGCTGTGGGCCAGACCCCTTGTCTCCCTGCTGCAAACCTTAAATATTCAGCCCCTTTCATTAGCCCTCCGCCCCAACCACAGTTCCCAACAACAGCAATAGGGTCCAAATGCAGAAACTGCAATGGAAAGTAGCCGCACGACGGGACTGACTGTTGTACTTCAGACAACATTCAGCTCTATTGGTTTCAACAGCCACTGTATTGGTTTCAAGCAAATGATTTAAAAATAGTCTAGAGTCTTGGACACATTTTTTGGTTGGGAGACTGCGGTCCCAGTATTACTGGATGGTGGATACAGTATGTATGAGCCAAGAGCAAAACTAACATTAGATTAAAGCAAAAAAGATGTGCACATACAATACCCAGAGTTGGGCAGGTGATGGACGAAGAACAATATTACGAAGAAGAGAAAAAAATAGCTCTCACACTGACACTGGGCTATATTGCAGACTGGTTTTATTGCGCCCCTGAATGCCTAGTGACTGTTTGAGCTTCCGCTCTTCATCTGACAAAATAAAGGCCTTGGAGAGGCCTGCTATCTGACGTCTCTGTTAAGGTGAAGACTCGACGTCACCTGTACATTCTTCTTTTTGTTCCCTTTTCTTTTCATCTCATTGACCCATGGTTTGTAAACTCAAACGATTTAATCTGAGGTTCCCTCAGCCCCAGGCTGCACTTATCCACAGTTCTAACCCTTAGTTCCTCCATTAATCCTTTCTGACAGCCGTTGAAGAGGAATCCCCCTTTCCAACACACACATGCACGCATGCCATGCACGCACACATAGCTCCACCCAGCCTTGAGGGTCGGGACCTGAGCAATCATTCCTCCTTAATCAACTACATCTTGTGTAACAACCTGTGTGCATGCTGTGGTGTTGTCTGTAGTTCTCGTCCTCATGTCTAGGCTAGTATCTCGTTGCATCAATTTCCCTTGTGCGTTCAGCCCTGCAGTGCATGTAGTTCTGCCTCAACAAACGAAATGCCCCCAAATCATTTGGAACCACTTGGACTGCAGCTCCACCAGCTCGAGTCCTCAGCCCCACAGTTCTGTTGTGGCTTGTTTGTTCATTGACTATAAGAACATAACATTAAGGTGTTTCAAGCAAGCGACATGTGTCTGTAATAAAAACAAAATTCAACAATGGACAGGTGATTGTCTGACACTGGGCTTTTATTGAAATCTTATACTGATATTTTTGTTCCCCCTATTGTTGGCTCATGTTATGTACTGTAGGAGAAGTTCTCATTAACATTAATACTGCTATTAGAAAATTATTTGTCTGGAAAATTCCCGACTTATCATGGCACTGAACATTTCAAAACTTCTACTCCTTTTACTCCCATATACACTGTGCCAGGAGGTTATGTCAAATGAGATTATGTCTGATTTGAAAAAGTATGTTTTGAGCTTATCTTTCATAGTATATTTAATGTGAAAAGTATAAATTGTTGAAGTAGCCTTATCATTGCATGTCCGCATGAAATATTGTGTTATTGCCCCTGCGGTATTGTTGACAAATGTATGTCTGCATTCCTCTCCCTCTACTGACAAAAGGAGACCTAAAACATTCCGTATTCAGTGAAATCACTGAACCAGGATCTGACTATAATACATCTTAACCTGTTCGACACAGAAGTGGACTACACCCTTGTGCTGAGCTCGTTTGTCTTTTCACACTTTTTCTCCAAATGCACTGAAGCTGTTGTGAAGACTGCATTGTTTTCAGTAAATATTCATGTCCATTCACAATTGGTGCACAAAATGTACAAAATGCATTTGCCTTGTTAACTAACACTTTGTAGAGGAGGAATGTTGTGTAAAAGAAATGTAAATGCCCCTCCAACAAACACACTCTATTCTAAATGAATGATCTTTAACTGGATGTCCCCACAGACTCTAAAGCCATTGTGGATGGGAACCTGAAGCTGATCCTGGGTCTGATCTGGACCCTGATCCTGCACTACTCCATATCCATGCCCATGTGGGATGAGGAAGAGGAGTCTGAAGAGCAGCAGAAGAAGACGCCCAAGCAGAGGCTGCTGGGATGGATTCAGAACAAGGTGCCTGAGATGCCCATCACCAACTTCAGCAGGGACTGGCAGAGTGGCCGTGCCCTGGGGGCACTGGTCGACAGCTGCGCTCCAGGTTAGCATGGATGGGGATGGGAACATGTTGATTATGGGGCGTTAACGTTGTAGGAATGATGTGTGTTTTTGTGTACCTCTTAACCACGGGACTCTGTTTTTCGCACAGCCTGGGAGTCGCTGCCAACTACTAGTAGGGCAGGGTTATATAACCTCACGAACTATGCCTAAACCTAACCTTACCCTAACCTCACAAAACTATGCCTAACCCTAACCTCACAAAGACTATGCGTAACCCTAACCTGTAAAACAAGCCCCATTAACTCCAAGCGTCCAAAAAGGTAGTCCCGCTTAACCACAGGTAAAGGCATTGTATAACGGCTACTTTACAACTTTCATTTTGCAAGTATTGCATTGTGAGTTTGAACTTCCCATTTTGATGTCAATCAAGTGACGTCACCTTAATTCAAGTGGCAGATGCCAAACATAGTTTATTTATTTAAATTATATATGTTTAGGGGCATGTCATGTGGTCTACCTGCACAGCCTGTGTGAGCTACTGGTAGATCACGTACTACCTTTTGGGCACCCCTGCTTTAGAGTATACATTCTAAGGATTTTACTGAGAACTAGTCTACGATACTGCAAGATAACACAAATGTTTTGTGTGCGAGTGTCTAAACCCATTTAGACCTGGTACAACCTATACATATTGAATCCAGGAGCTACCTCTGTGTCATTAGTTGTTGCTATACATGTAGCAACATGTATATTTTTAAAGGAAACCTTAGGTTTTAGAAGGTATTTTTATAATCGGCCTCAGATCTAAATGGGTTAAAGTGACATGATGCGTCAACAACACTAAATAGATGCCTGCTGACCTCGAGGGCGGAGAAAGTGTTAGAAAATTTGAGGGCAGGAAAAACGACAAGACGCCTCCCATTATGGCGTTGTGAAATGGGAAAGTGAGGAGAGAGGAGGGAAGTAGCGAGAGATTATACGGTAGGAGTAGGTGAGGAAAAGAGGGGAATGAAGGGTGACTGTTTACATGCTTTGAATTCTTGTCATACCTGTGGATGTCAAACGGGCTCTATTGAGAGATAACGGAACAGAGTGCAGCTTTTTCTTTCCAACTAAAGGGAAAAGAAAAAAGCTGGACCTATTAACAGTTTAGCTTTTTTGATAACATAGAAGAGATAGAGCCAGTGGGCATATTGGCGAGTCATCACGCAGAGCAGGACACAAGAGTCAACATTATTGTACAACGTGGCTATTAAGTTTAACGATAACCACTTAAACCCTCTATACTTAACTAATACCTATGTGACTGGGGTTGTCGTCGTCCCCCCCCCCCCCCCCCCCCCCGGCTGTAACGGAGGCACTGTTCTTTTCCCCTTGTGAGGAGGGTCAAACTCATTTAGACATTCTCTTTATCAAACGTGTCAAACAAGCAGATAACCTTTCTTTAACCATCAAAATGTTATGCTTTGTGTGTGACCATGCACTATTTAATTATGCAGGGTCTTTTTTACTTTTTAGTCTGTATTGATATTTATAAATGTTCTGTGTTTCTTGTAGGTCTGTGCCCTGACTGGGACCAGTGGGATAAGACTAAGCCTGTGGATAATGCCCGAGAAGCCATGCAGCAAGCAGATGACTGGCTGGGCATTCCTCAGGTAAATGGCAAACACATTCTAGACTAGACTAAAGCCTAAAATTCATAATTTTATTGTGTGGAAAAGGTAAAAAAAGTGCTTCACCCCACTGAGCGTTGCTGTATGTTAATAATCTAGCCTTGTTAACTAACCTAGACTAAACTGGTCAAACATCTTATTGTCTTTGATGTCGGTCCGGTAAAAATATGAATAAAAAGTGTCAACCTTTTTTCTCTTCTATAACATTTTGATTGGGAAGTCCCATACATTTCTGGTGTTATTATCCTGAGCTGTGCAGCTTTTGTGATTTGACACATCTCCGTGTGGTGTCTGCATGACTGGCAGAAGGGTGGCGGCTGGGACAGAGCAGTTGGTACTGTGGTCACTGTAATTTCCGCCTGCAGCTCCGTTTCTGTTTTAATTTTTTGTGTGTGTGTGTGTGTGCACCCAAGTTCCCACACAATGGTATTTAGGAGGTCTTTGCATATATAACAAACACTGTAAGTACAAACACGTTTCTCTCTCCTTTTGTAATCCTATAGGTGATAACTCCAGAGGAGATAGTTGACCCCAATGTGGATGAGCACTCTGTCATGACCTACCTGTCCCAGTTCCCCAAGTCTAAACTAAAGCCTGGCGCTCCACTAAGACCAAAGCTCAACCCCAAGAAAGCCCGTGCCTATGGGCCTGGTACGTACACAGATGCACTCGCACACACGACTCTGACACATAATTCAGGAAGCACGCTTTACTAAAGGCAAATATAATTGTATTCATTTAAACAGCTGAATAGATGAAGAAGCTGTTTTAAATGTATACAAGTGACTCGATATACAAACTATATTGACTCCATCTCATAATCTTTGCAGCAGTTGCCCTCTTGTCCTCTATATTGAGTGCGTCTTTGTGCCATAGGGTGTGAAAATGCTTGGGCATGTGGACATTTTGTAGCGAAAATAGCTGAGCTCATATGGCATCACAATGTGAAGTGCTGTGTGATGTGCTGATGTTTTTACTTTAGTTTTTTGTTGAAACATTTTGAAGTAGAAAATATGGACCACAATGGGGATGGCAGGCTTAATGTGGTTAATTCTTCTTCTTGTCTCTCTTCTCCCAAGGTATTGAGCCTACTGGTAATGTGGTAATGAAGAAGGCAGTGTTCACAGCGGAGACCATCAGTGCTGGAATGGGAGAGGTGCTGGTGTATGTGGAAGACCCTGCAGGACACAGAGAGGAGGTACGCACGATTGCACGTTGACATTCACTGCATCAAACCCACATGCACTCACACTGATACCAAAAACAGAATATGCCCCCTGATGAAATACTGTGAAGATTTTATGTTGTTTTTAATCACTTTTGGTGGTCTATTTTACTTCAGGCTAAAGTGACAGCCAACAATGATAAAAACCGCACCTACTCTGTCTTCTACATTCCCAAAGTCACCGGCATGCACAAGGTAAGCCAACGATTTTAAATTAATGAATATGATTTCTCTGTGAAGGTAGAAAATAAATAGTTGTTTAAATTTAAGTTTAAAAGTTTTAACTTGTGGTGGTTCCTCAGGTGACTGTGTTGTTTGCGGGACAGCACATCAACAAGAGTCCCTTCGAGGTGGAGGTGGGCATGTCCCAGGGAGACTCCAGCAAGGCCACAGCCCAGGGACCTGGCCTTGAGGCCTCAGGAAACATTGCCAACAAGTCCACCTACTTTGATGTCTACACCGCAGGTACTATAGGAAGAGGGATGTTGATATCGTTAACTGATATGGTTTTGTCTGAATACTACTGCTATTTATTTATGTAATTATTGTTGAGCAACTCTTGTGATGTATCCCTTTCCCTTTTTACCTTCTGTCTGTCTCTCGCTTGTAACTCTGCTTTTCATTCCTGCCCAATCCTACCCACTATCTGCCTTCCATCCTCCTCTTCTTTCTACCTTCTATCTTCAACTACTCCTTATTTCCTCTCCCCATTCCTTTTATCCCACCTTGCTCCCTTGCCTTCCTCTCCTTGTTGCTTCCTCACATTTTCCCTTCCTTCTGGCTCTTTCCCTCCTCCCTTCCTTCCGTCCCAGGTGCTGGCATTGGGGAGGTGGAGGTGGTGATCATGGATCCGGCAGGTAAGAAGAACACTGTGGAGTGCGTCATCGAGGACAAGGGCAACAGCAGCTACCGCTGCACCTACACGCCCACCCAGGAGGGCCAGCACATCATCTACGTCACCTTCTCAGGGGGCCAGATCAGCAAGAGCCCCTTCACAGTCGACGTGGGAGAAGGTAAGCGAGTGGAGAGCCGGCGGTATAAGAGGGGAATTGAGGGAATCCACAGCAGAATTGTGTTGGGGAAGGAGGCTTGTAGTTAGGCTAGTTTCTCTGTGCGTACGACAACATATAAATCAGGCTTAAGCCAGAAAAGCGGACCAGCTGAGGCAGCATGCCATAGTTATTGGATTCACTGTTGGATTAGGTTTAAAGGACTATACTGGTGGTCTGGCATGTTTAGCCCATAGACTTTGACTCACTGTATATTTAATGTTACTGCCGACCATTCTCCAAACCATACTGTGATTCGTTAGATTTTCGAGAAAGCCACTGAATTCTGTTCATTACAATATGAAACTCGAGTTGCAGGGACTTGAAACTGGTTATTAATTGGCAGTTATGTTATGATTATTTCTTATAACTGTGGTTATTTGTCGCTTATTTTATAATTTTTTATGAATGTATAAAGTGCAGATTGATGTAGTCCCTGGAGGAAAGATTTATTCATTAACTAAATTCAGAGGTCCATGTCTTTATTAACCACAGTTATGTTTGGTTAGCATTGACAGTTATTCTGTTATGTTTTAATGGCTAATTGACACCGGTATAGTCCTTTTCTTTAAGGAGAAGACTGGGTGTATCGATTCAGTGATAAGGAGGTGTAGTTTGTGAGAAATGCAGAAAGGAAGAGTAAGGAAACGATAACAACTGGAATGAATACTGGCTTACAGATGACATTGGCTGTAGTTTATTATATATTTATCTTTTTATTAATAAATGCTAGATAAAGTCCTCATGGGTTACATAAGTGCAGTTATTTCAGTTGGTGGGCCTGATATGTTACCTTGTTTTAACTTCAGAACATTATTTGGAAATCTTTTGCTTTCTTTTCTCTGCTGTTCTCTGTCCTGTACTTTGTGTAATTTCTTTCATGTGGGTTGCTGCTATGGTACTGGATGTGTTCTCGCTCCTTCTGTACTGGATGTGTTCTCTCTCCTTCTGTCTTGTCTCTCGTGCCTCATCCCTCTGCTCCCCCCCCCCCTCCTCCTTCTGTTTGGTACTATAGAGGCCTGGTGGTATCTCTCCTCTCTGTGGATCAGCTTCTTCCTTCTGCTGTCATTTCCTGTTTCCTGGGATCTCTCTTGGGTACCCACTGTGTGTGTGTGTGTGTGGGTGGTGGTGGTGGTGGTGGTGGTGTGTGTGTGTGTGTGTGTGTGTGTGCCTACATTAGGTGGTTGGGTTGGTAACCATGTACTGTATCTGTGTTGGTGTAAGTGTGCACTGTCTCCTATATTGAGTGTGTCTTTGTTCTGAATTCCATGTCTTTTCTTGCGACTAATTTCCGTGTGTGTGTGTGTAATCTGCATCTAAAACTCTGAACCTGGACTGAGTCAAACCTATCCAGCAACATTTAGCATATCCATGTGGATACAATTGTTATAATGTGTTGCAGATAAATCCAAAATTAAGTTTCCAGGGTATTTTTTTTAAAGACATTAGTAAGAGCCACTGTATCATTGTTTGACCAAGTCATGCCTGAATTGTTATTACTGCATTGAAACTATAGATTTATGAACATGGATTATGATACCACTCTGCAGTGTAAACAGACAAAATACACAAGTGTTGTAGTAGCTTGGGCATTTGAAACTACATCTTTGTAATGGACACCAGATTAAAAAAAAATGATAACCAAGTTATTTTAGGCATTACATGTGGTTTTCTATCCCATGCAAATGTTAGTACTAGCTTTGTCTCAGTGTGATATACAGTAGCCTTCGTCCTCATTCAGTTTGTAACACTCCTGTTCCGGTGGGGTTTCCTGAGCTGCCCGGCGGGCCATCTGACTGACTCAGCTGGTCCTCTTTTATACCCTTCTAATCGAGCACTGTGAGGGCCACCCTGTATCCTGTGGGGAGAAGTACTCACTTCTTCCACTGTCGTGTTTGAGACCGTGCACACTCTGGATTCAGATAGACGGGAGGATAAGACATGGGCGGGTAAAGAGTGGAGATTAAAAAAAGATAACTGGAAAGCATGGACTCTCCAGTGACCGACCCTTCACTGTGATGTGTAGCTTAGTTGGATTTTGTTTTTCTCTGCCCCCACATCACATTCCGTATCTCTGTTGAACAGTTATCACATATGGTCATCATGACCTTGGACAGAAAATATTCAGAACTATCTCTTCCTAATTCCTTTAATGTTCACTCCATCGATTGTTCTTCTCTCTTTAACCTCCACAGCATGTAATCCCAGCCTGTGTAAGGCAAAGGGTCGTGGCCTGCAGCCTAAGGGCCTGAGGGTAAAGGAGACTGCAGACTTTCAGGTCTACACCAAAGGAGCTGGGACGGGAGAGCTCAAAGTGACCATCAAGGGCCCCAGTGAGTCACACTACAATTCACAGCATCACCCGGGAGTTCAAAATAGCAGTTGGTTTAATAACCTGACCCTTACATTTGAGGAATTACCCAATTAACAATGCATTTCCATGTCCAAGACATCCTTTCCTAGCTTACCACCTCAAAATGAGACCAAATCGTGAGTTCATAGTCATAGTGGATCATACTCATTGTGTGTATGCTTGCATGTGTGTGTGCAGAGGGTCTTGAAGAGCCATGCAAGAGGAAAGATCTCGGAGATGGAGTGTATAGTTTTGATTATTACCCCACCACCACTGGAACGTACAGCATTACCATTACCTGGGGAGGACAGAACATCCCCCGCAGGTACTCCCATAACACGCACAACAGACCTATGCAGATTTTGGTTGGGAATAAGTATCTGTGAAGCCTAGTACACACAAACCTAATGTGTTGTGTCTGCCCTGTACAGTCCGTTTGAGGTGAAGATTGGTTCTGAGGCTGGACAGCAGAAGGTGCGGGCCTGGGGGCCTGGCCTAGAAGGAGGCGTGGTTGGAAAATCTGCCGACTTTGTTGTGGAGGCTGTCGGAGACGATGTAGGCACACTGGGTAAGTGAGCGAACAAGACTGGAATGAGGACACAAAGACACACGAGGCAACAATTTCATGGCCATTTTAAACTCTGAGTTAGTGTAGCAGAGTGGCTCAGAGCCTGTGCCTGATTACCAAAAGCCCAATTCCTCCTCTGGCCGAAAGTGGATAAAGTTGACTTTCCATGCGAGGGGGCCAGTGTTCGAATCCCAGGCATTAAATTAGGCTGCAGGATTTAACAATATAGGTGAAATTGTAGTCGGCTCTTTAATATTTTACGAAAGGATATGATTATTAGAATTTCCACTGCTCCTCTTGACCAAGCTGCTTATTTTGCCTCTGACTCCAGGTTTTTCTGTGGAGGGTCCATCTCAGGCTAAAATAGAGTGTGACGACAAGGGTGACGGCTCCTGCGACGTGCGCTACTGGCCCACTGAGTCTGGGGAGTATGCTGTGCATGTGCTCTGTAACAATGAAGACATCCAGCATTCTCCCTTCATGGCTGAAATAGTGAATCCACCAGGCAAAGACTTCTTCCCTGACAAGGTACATATATGCTGATGCTCTCATTTGATGGCACAATGGTACTTACATGGATACAAGATGCTATTGGATGGCTTATCACGCTTTTGAACGGAAAGATCTTCCATATATTGGGATGCAATCTGTGATTTTTTTAAATTACAAAAATCACACCCGTGTGAAGTGAGATGCGCTCTTGTCATCGTACATAATCATGACATAAAATATACACTGTCTATTTGCTCAGACACTAAGACGTAAAATTGTCAATGTTTGTGTAGGACAAAGTAAGTGCACACACACAAAATGCTGGATATAGGAGGGGCTAGTGCCCCTAAAAAATCACATGTGAAGTTGGGTTCAATAAAACTGTTGTGTTTCTGATGAGCTGTATATTGATGTGTTGGTTCCAGGTTAAGGCCTACGGCCCAGGCCTGCAGAGTAGTGGTCTGGCAGTTGGAAAACCAACAGAGTTCACTGTTGATGCCAAGCTGGGAGGCAAAGCCCCTCTAAAGATGTTGGCTCAGGTGAGTGTGTATGCACCATATACATTCCGTGTCAAGATTTACCTAAATGGTAAGGGTGGTGTAAAACTTGGTAGGGTCCTTTTGTGCTGTTAAACAATAATCACCAAGGAGTTCCTGGTGTACTATCCTCTCTTTTACAAGTTCTCATCTTTCCATTTTTCCCAAGTATCCACCAACAGCTTCTGTTAATTATAACACCCCCAACCCCTGCTGTGTACCACAGGATGGTGAGGGAACTCCAGTCGATGTCCAGGTGAAGGATAATGGCAATGGGACATACACGTGTACCTACACCCCACGCAAACCACTCAAGCACACTGTTATGGTCTCCTGGGGAGGAGTCAACATCCCTGACAGCCCTTTCAGGGTGAGAGACACACACACACACACACACCGTGTGAGTTGGGGACAAATTTTGTAATCACATGCTTGTTTAACTCATTTTCTTCCCCTTTTTTCTTGATGCTTTTAGGTTTTTAAACCTGTGAAGCATTTTGTTACTGTTCTATATATGAAAGGTTCTCTAGAAATAACATGTACTTAAATTAACTTACAATGGATTTATTTATTTGACAGGGGCAATGCACATGAATCAACACTTCATTTTTCAAATCCATGTAAATGGGCCAGAGTTGGCCAGAAGCTAAACTTCATCTGTAGTCCCTGAGCAGGCTCTTAAAAGTGATGATAAAACTATCCATACATTGATTGACTTCTAGTTTACAAAGTTTCCATCATACCCTGACCCTGTGTATTGTTTTGTAAACAGATGACCATCGGAGCAGGCTGTCATCCCAACAAGGTGAAGGTGTCAGGACCAGGGGTGGCCAAGACGGGCCTGAAGGCCTTCGCACCGACATACTTCACAGTCGATTGCGCTGAGGCTGGTCAAGGTATCATTATTTCTATATTCTCTGTATAAAGCAGTGTTGTAAACCAGAGCCCCCCCCCCCTGCTGTAAACCATAAACAAACACGTAATGTTTCTCTCTAAATTCCAACCTTGCTTTTTAGGTGACATCAGCATAGGAATTAAGTGTGCCCCCGGCGTGGTGGGCCCGGCCGAGGCAGACATAGAGTTTGACATCATCAGAAACGACAATGACACCTTCACGGTCAAATACACACCCCCTGGCGCTGGCAGCTACACTATTATGGTCCTGTTCGCTGAAAAGGTGTGTTTTTAAGTGTCTTTGATCAAGTATAATTCTTTGTATTGTCAATGCTGATGTTTAGGGTCCGTGTCCACAGAAATCATGTTTTGAGTTGTAGAGTGCTTTGGATATCATGCTCAGAGCGCTACACTTGCACTGAGGGAGATGCCTTGTTTCAGTGTGAGCGTGTCTCTCCAACCCTCTGCATAGGAAAGTGACATTGATGAACAGCGCTTGTCTCAAATTTGATTGTATCAATGTATTTTTGAGGGCGCTGAAAGAAATATGATTCAGAAATTGACAATTTTTGTCAATTTCCTTATATACTTGCATACATAAAGAATTTTAAATCACTTAACCCCTCGGCTATTTTAATTAGTTTTTTTTCTTTTTTTTTTGTATTCACCAATTGGACACATCTAGGGGCTGCAATCTGCATTCAAAGATTTTCCTAGAAGCTTTGTCATTGGTCGATTTGTCTGTCTACTTCCTGATTGGCTAGTCATTTCTGCAGGTTTTTTTTTTGACCAATGGCAAAGATTCTAGGAACATCTTGTGAATGCAGATTGTGGCCCACAGATGTCACAGAGACTACTTTTATTTTTTACTCATTGCTGGCCGTCTGAAAAAAAAGTACATTTAAAAACACAATGTGTACAACGTTAATAGCACAGTATATCAAGTGCCATGGTGCACTAGGAAGGGGAGTGCTCCTAGCATGTCTTTACCCTAGAAATACAGGGCATAAAGGACATGGCAGCACATAAAAGGCTTTCTGTGGACACACAGCCCCTTAGTGTCTGTGTGCGTGTGTGTTGAAAATCTGTGCTTCTTGTACCCAGGCCATTCCAATGACTCCGATCAGGATTAAGGTGGATCCTGCACATGATGCCAGCAAAGTGAAGGCAGAGGGACCAGGACTCAGCCGCAATGGTAAGATGAACACACACCTTCTGTGGATGGCCGACATTTACACCAAGTACTACAACTATATAATAACTATAAAGATATAGTTTTTGTCGTGCCATATAGTCGATGGCAAACTCCACATCACAATATAGTTATTGTAAATTGTAAATTGTAATATAGTTATTGTTGTATAGTGCTTGGTGTGGTGTGTTATATAGTGCTCTGCCCTTTTATATGGTACTCTCACCAGAGTTAAACAAACACTTTAGGATGTTGCTGTGTATGAGAAATGAATACTGTATTTGAATCTCGTATTTAACCCTCCAGCCCCTTTCACTCTTCGTTTGTGTCTCTGCCAGGTGTTGAGCTCAACAAGCCCACTCATTTCACCGTCAACACAAAGGGAGCTGGCATGGCCAAGTTGGACTGCAACTTCAGCGGGCCAATCAAGGCAGAGACCATCAAGGACTTTGAAATAATCAACAACCATGACAATACACACACTGTCAAGTACACGCCTGTTCAACAGGTGAGATGGGTACACACTAGGGGTGTAACGATGCATTTTAACAGCGATACGATACGTTTCATGATGCATGGTTGAGGTTGACGATACGATACATGGACTAGCAAAGAAGAGGTTACATATCTGGGCTGTATCCTGGACAATACACTGACAGGTGAAGGCAGGGCAACAAGGGCGATCAAAAAAGTAAATCGAAGGACAAGATTCTTTTTGAGGGCGCTCAGGACATTAGCTGGAGCTCTTATTCAGCCCATATTTGACTATGCCTGCACCTCCTGGCCCGTTCCACGAAACTTGGATTAGAGATTAAACCGGGATTTAACATATATCCTGGTTTAATATATCCTGGATCAGCGATTAACCGGTTTCATGAAAGCTGGTTAATCTTGCCAGATTAATTTAACCAGTTAACCTGGATATGTTGAGGCTTGATTCGGTTTCATGAAAGTGATGCTACATTAGTTACCATGGAAACTAATGCTTTGGATTTAGCCTGCTCCGGACCAGGCTAACAGCCAGGTTTAACCTAATCCTGATGTCTTTACTGTTCATTAAGCAGTCAAACTGATCACAAACCAATGATGTTTTCCACACTTATTCAATTATTATAGGTTTATGTTGCCTTATTTTTATCGGTCTGCATTAAAGGACTAATTTAAGCACTATATAAAATCAAAAAAACAAAATATATAGGCTGCACAACATCATGACAGCTTGTGAGCTTGTAGATCAGCTGCTTTTGGTGAATGTTCCCCAATAGGTTTGCTGTCGTGCAAGTGCACGGTTAAGAATAATTATTATATTATATTATATATTTTCTTTTTTTGTAAAAGTGAAAACCACTAAATATTACCATTACTCATTGTTTTACAACATATTACCATTGTAACGTTTCACCCACTATTGAACCCATGACCCACAGTTCACCCCAGTCTGGCCCCTGTCTGGACAACAACCCCCTTCCCCAAAGGTAGCTCCCTCAGAGGAGGGAGTTATGGGACAATATCATTATGCTTACAATAAGAATTCTGTTTTAAGTTAATAGTAGTGGTAAAATGTAAACTATATTTTTGGGGTAGTTAATCATTCAGTCTATCCACTGTTGAGAGTATGTTCTCTCTTTAATTACAGCAGCAGTATTTATTTTAGAAGCTTAAGTCAGTATCAGTATCAGTCAGTATCAGTCAGTATCAGTAAGTCTTGAATAGATTAGTAATGATACTGAGATATACATAAGGGGGCAGTAATGCAACTATTAATGATGCAAACTGCCATAATACCCCATGAAGAAGAAGGATCAGTAAATCTGTGTTCCACCGAATGGGTCTAGAAACAAAAAGCCAGGCTCTGCATTCAGCCAGGCTTTATGATCCTGGCTCGATAAATCCGCCCATTCTAAGCCTCGCTTGGCTTTAGTGGAACAGAATAAACCAGGCTGTAAAGACCAGGATTTAAAAAGCCTGGTTTTGGCCTAAATCCTGGATTAGTTAATCCAAGTTTCGTGGAACAGGCCCCTGGTTCTCGAACATCTCAATGTCACAAAACAGAACAAATTAATTCGACTTATTCTAGGCCTAGGGCCCATGGCCCACCTTTGTGCAATGCATTTTGATAGCATAGGATGGCTCCTATAAAAATAAGATTGTTTTGGGGCGGCGCAGCCAGAAGAGGTTGAGAACCACTGCCCTACACATATAGTGCAGTTATTCTCACCCTTTTTTATTTCAAGGACCCTCTGTTAGGCCTCGGACCCCAATTTCACAAATTAGTTTTATCTCTGGGACCCCAATCTACACTATAAAATCATCAGTGTTCATTTTACTCTTGAGTGTACAATGGAACCAACTGGGCCTGTAAAGGTCCATTATACAACAGGTTGTTTTGAGGAAGCAATCTGATTGGTTGAAACAGCCTTCTAGCCGTGCTTCAAACCACATTATTTCAACGCCTAATCAAAACAAACTATTCAGCTGTGCTTTTCTCCCAGAGCGCAGCAGACTCGGTGGCTAGGCTAGCTAGTTTCTTGGGACATTTGTGGTCGTAGTGACTACATCCGTCATTGAACAATTATTATTTTTCAGCGATTCTTAGTTTTAAGGATAGAGAGGGGCCTTCCGCCAATCATGATCGAGAAGGGGCTGACCTTGGTGTGCGTGCTGTTGGCATGTCGCGTGTCCCCCCTACTGTAGTGCGTGCATGTGCACATCTTGTTACCGGGGCGGACCAGGGTTTTTTCCAAATCACTAAATGCTCCTTTAATGATGTTAAACCACCCCCTCTCGTGTAATATTAATTTGTACACTCATTCAGTCATTGGCCCCCCCTGGAACCCACCACATATTAATAAGCGTGCAATAATGCTCGCACGCATGGACTTTAATTTATTTTCCATCTACCTCTTCATGCATAATGTTTCCTAACACAGAGCTGTAACTCTTCCCCATGCCCACCCTAGGGTCCTCTGGGACTGGCTGTGACCTACGGTGGAGACAACATTCCCAAGAGCCCCTTCAACGTAGCCGTGGCACCCTCACTAGACCTCAACAAGATAAGCGTCTCTGGCCTAGGAGACAGTACGTCCACTGCCCTTTCACCCGTGTCTGTTTTATATAGTAAATTGTGTTGCAATTTGTGTCTCATTATATTATATTATTTTTAAGCAGCCCCTCTCTCTCGCTCTCTGTAGAGATGACTGTAGGCAGGGACCAGGATGTGACTGTGAAGGCGAAGGGAGCTGGAGGTCAGGGCAAGGTCGCCGCCAAGGTGACCGGGCCGGCAGGAAAACCAGTGACCAGCAAGGTATTGCACATTATCTGACAGTAGTGTCCCTTAAGAAGCGCTTAATGTGAATAATTGTTCATGTCCAATAGGTTTGTGTGGTCTTTTGTATAATGTCATATTTTATTTTACAGTATGAATCTAATTGTCATTCCCACTAGGCATGGCACTTGAACATTTTCATGAAGTTTCATTCAGGAATAACTGGGGAAATGATTCTCTGTATAAGCCAGGAAAGGGAGCCCATACAGTACCTCATGAACTTTCCTAACAGAGCCTCTGATTGTATATCTAACCTATATACAGTGTGAAGCTAAACTAGACTGCGAGGTCCAGGGGAAGATGCATGCCTGCAGTAACTTTGATCCAACCCAAAGTGAAATTGTTTGAAAACTCCTGTAGTACTAATAGTACAGGAGAATCAGTGTCAGTGTCAGTGGCTGTGGCTGTGGCACTGGTTTGATGATGTGGATTTATTATTTTTGAATAGATGAAACTCTCTTCCTGTGTCCTGCTGTAGGTGGAGCCGGGTCTGAACCCAGAGACCAGTCATGTGAAATTTATCCCCAGAGATTTGGGGCCATACCAGGTTGAGCTGACCTATGACGGCGCTCCCCTTCCTGGATCTCCATTCAGGCCCACAGCCTATCCTGCTACAGACCCGTCCAAGGTCAGCTGGCTCTGCATATTGGCTATAGCGGCTGCTAGCAGAAACACAAATGCATGCATATTATATATTGGTTTCCATCTCATTTGTGCTAATTAAGTCCTCAGCTAATTATCTAGCTTCTAATTGATCGTTATCGCTCTCTTCTACTTTCAGGTGCGTTGCTCAGGCCCAGGCTTGGAGCGTTGCAAGGTTGGCGAGACAGGGGAATTTGTTGTGGACTGTACCAATGCAGGTCCGGCCGAGCTGACCATTGAGATAATCTCAGACAGTGGGACAGAGGCAGAGGTCCACATCCAAGACAATGGGGATGGAACGTATACCATCACATACATTCCACTCTACCCAGGCTCCTACACTCTTACCATCCGCTACGGTGGCCAGGATGTGCCAAACTTCCCTGCTCGTCTCGAAGTGGAGGCTGCTGTCGATGCCAGCGGAGTCCACGTGTTTGGACCTGGGGTTGAAGGAAAAGGTGAGGACAGAGGTTCTATTTGTGTACCTGTTCAAAACGTGCCCCCATTAAACATTTTGAACTTCACTAATTGTCCTTACATTACTTTAAAGTTTAAACTTCTTGGCCCTTTTGCCTCAGCACTAGAAGGAGTGTTCCGCACAACCTGTTTTTATTTTATTTTACGGAATTCTCTTTTATGGTCTGATGCCATTACTTTACTTGTTATGTTTGACTTATAATCTGATGCTTATGCATTTCTTATAACTAAGTTACTCTCGATAGGCGTACCTAAAAGTTTACACTCCAATTAAATAGATTTTATTGTGTACCTGTCCTATTTCTTATAATCATTCTCTGTCCTGTGCAACAGGTGTGTTCCGTGAGGCCACCACTGACTTCACTGTGGATGCCCGGGCGCTCACACAGACTGGTGGTGACCACATCAAGACCCTGGTCAGCAACCCCTCAGGCAGCAGCACGGACGCCCTGATCACCGACCGCGGGGATGGAACCTACAGCGTGGAATACACTCCATACGAGGAGGGTGAGTTAATTTAGTTTGTTGAAGTTATCGAGTCTGTGGTTATTCTCTCTGCCTTGTCCCACGATGTGAATCCGATCTCTGTCGTGTTTGTGCTGTTGCAATGTTTCAGGACCACACAGTGTAGAGGTATGCTATGATGGCTCTCCGGTGCCCAACAGCCCATTCCGTGTGGGTGTGACTGAGGGATGTGACCCAGGGCGTGTGCGTGTGCATGGTCCTGGCCTGAAAGGAGGCATCACCAACAAAGCTAACAAGTTCACAGTGGAAACCCGGTAGATGACACCATTTGATACTTTAACATTATGAATGTCTTCACAGCTCAAAAAATGTTCACAATTGCTCACAAATGTTTTTTTTACTTCCCTAAACACTATTAAAAATGTATTATTCACGAGTGTCAAAATGACGTAGGCACTAGAAATGTACCGGCAATGTATTTATGTATTTTACAATTAATTAATAAATGCAATTCCTGACAACTTGTTGCGTTCCAAAATATCCGAGAACCCTGCAGCTTTAATTCTTTGAGCGGTACATCTGTACTAACGCTGTAATGACATCAGAGTGTCTCCACATAGTCTTATTCAGCTAGACTATTAAAATGACTTTAATGGGAATCTGTGAGTTGTTTGTGTATCCTGATATTTGGAGTCTTTATTTATTTATTTATTTTATCACCCTTCCACCGCCCCACCCCTTTTCTGTCTCTCCAGCGGCGCAGGTACGGGTGGTCTTGGCTTGGCAGTGGAGGGTCCATCTGAGGCCAAGATGTCATGCCATGACAACAAGGATGGCAGCTGTAGTGTGGAGTATATCCCCTATGAGGCTGGTACATACAACCTCAACATCACTTATGGGGGACAGCCCATCACAGGTACGGGAAATACTGACGTTTGTCTTTCTCATGCTCTGAAATTGTAAATGATTGGATGAGGACAAATACATTAATTTTTTGCTGTATTTTGTGATAATTCAAGTATTATGGCAGCAGTAGGACGTGGTTCCAGATGCTGGAGACAAAACGGTCAAGAAAAATGTATACTTTTGTGAGGTCATTTTAAAAGTGTTTTGTGCTTTGTCAGATGGTATACATTTGAAAGTTGCAAAAAACTATGGAAGAGGGTGACACTTTTCTATTATCCCACCCTAGTCTCAAACTCCCAACCTGTTTCCTCTCCTCCTCTCATCCCATTCCTTCTGTATAGGAAGTCCATTCTCAGTGCCAGTCAGTGACACAGTAGACTGCACAAAGGTGAAGTGCCAAGGAGCTGGACTAGGCACCAACGTCAGAGCCAACATTCCTCAGGAGTTCACAGTGGACGCCTCCAAGGCTGGAGTGGCTCCACTGCAGGTCCGCGTTCAGGGCCCCAAAGGTAAGCATGTGCGGTGTGTGTCATTTTTCATGTTTTGGGATCACCTAAATCTTAATCTTCTTTCCTGAACATTTAATATTGTTGGATCTATCTTACTGTGTTTTGTGTGTGTGTGTGTGTGTAGGGGTTGTGGAGCCTGTAGAAGTGGCGGATAATGGAGACCAGACTCACACAGTCAGCTATGTTCCCACCAGAGAAGGACCCTATTCCATCAACGTACTGTATGCAGATGAGGAGATCCCACGCAGGTAACATGCACACTGTCTTTCTCCCTTTGACATGCATAAATGGATGCATTCTACTAGGTGGGGAAAAAATCGATTCACTCAAATATCACGATTATTATATATTTTTTCATGTCAGAAACACTGAATGACGTTATATGGGTGCATTGAAGTGTATGATTCAACTTTTCATGGTTTATAATTGTTTTAAAATTAAAAAGCAGTCAATGGGTCAAGTCACTGCGGGGTGGGGGTCACAAAACAAATCGTAAAATAGAATCGCAATAGAGATGGAATTGGCACCCTTGGTATCATCATACCCCTACATTATACCCTCTAACACTAAAATGTCCCTCATTAACACTGAAATCTCTAACACCCACTGCCTCCTATCAGTCCTTACAAGGTAAAGGTCCTGCCTACGCATGACGCCAGCAAGGTGCGAGCCAGTGGCCCAGGGCTCAACACCACCGGTGTACCCGCTTCTCTACCAGTGGAGTTCACCATCGATGCCAAAGACGCTGGCGAAGGACTGCTGGCTGTGCAGATCACGGTGAGTGTGCACTCATGCAAACACCTTTACACAAGTGACTAATGCTATGCGATGCAAGAGTGCAGACTAGCTGATGGCCAACAATGACGTGTTTGACTGCTCAACAACATAATAACATCTCGTCCCCGGTCTCGTTTTGTCTATCTTTTAATTCTCCAAAATCAGGACCCAGAGGGAAAGCCCAAGAAGGCCAACATCCGTGACAACCACGACGGCACCTACCTTGTGTCCTACGTGCCAGACATGACTGGCCGATACACCATCCTCATCAAGTATGGTGGAGACGAAATCCCATATTCGCCGTATCGTATCAGAGCCCTGCCCACTGGAGACGCCAGCAAGTGTACAGTCACAGGTATGTGCTACAGCACTGCATGCCATGGAACTGTATACAGGAGTTTAACCTTAAATTCAGTTATGTTGTGCATATTGTCCCCAACACTGAGTTTGCAGATTAATCTGATTTCATCACAATCGATGCCTGTCCATCTACATGTCACAATTTTGCATTTTATTGTATACAGTACAGCCATTCATGTATTAACCACTTTCAAAGTGGCATCCCTATTTTGAGAATGTGATTATAGACAAACATTATCAAAGATTTTGTCGTTTGGCCCCCCCAAAAAATGTTGAATCTACAAGCTCGAAACCCGCCGCTTGGTCATGCGTTGAGAGCTTGTAGATCCACTATTTTAGAGATGGGGCTATAGTAACTTATTTTTGCCAATCCCCATTTCTTCCTGAAATTACGCCTCTGGTTATTTCCTAAAGTAACTGATAGTAAAGTGACTTGTGTGAATAAATTCACACCAGCTGCACAATTTCAGAGCCTCCGAATTGCCTACCTGCAATTTGTAGGTAATGTAGGTCATTTTACCACTTGGCAATATATTATATCGGTTAATATTTCTTAAGCCCCTCTGCAATCAATAACTGAAAAGCTGTTAAAAAGGGCCTTTCTGTGTGGAGTTTGCATGTTCTCCCTATATCCCCTAGTAGTAACCTCACAAAAAACATGCAGTAATCCTGGTCTCTATAGTGCCTCCCCCTGGCCTCCAGGCCAGCCTGATGGAGGGGAATGGAACTGGTTGGAATAACGTGTTCATTCCACGCATGTCCAACTGGGAAAACTCCCCCCTGTCGGGTGAAATGAAGCGGCTTGGACTCCTCATGCATATAAGTAAGCATGAGGTCAGTCCTTTGCTCTCCCCAGGTTAGCAGATTGAGTGTAGCACCCAGGATTACATTAGATAATTGACACTGGTTGAAATAAATGGGTTGCAAAATTGTGGGATAAAAAGAAAAGTACCTGTTATAAAGTCTATTCTGAGAAATCACACTGCACACATACACTTACACAGCCTTCCCGCCCCTTCAACTGCTTCACACCCTCCATCACTTTTTTGTTTTTTTGTTTGTGTTCTTCATCTCTCCGTTTGGAGCACAGTTATTGCCTCTCACACCCCCCACCTGACTGTCTTTTATTTTGTCACTTCTTCGCTCCCCTGCTTCTCACCGTTCCTTTCTCAGTCTCAATCGGCGGTCACGGCCTGGGTAAGCTTCATGAAACCAGTTTGTACTGTCAGAGGAACTACTCTGCTCTTTCCTTTCCCTCTCTATCGCATGTAGGACACCACATTTCAGTGGGATCCCTTTCTGTCTTTCTGCCCATGTCTCTCTCTTTCTCTGATCCCCTTCATGATCTCCCTCCCTCTTTTCTAATGTGATGCTTTCTGTTTCGCTCTTTCTCCCTTCTTGGACAGACTAATGAACTAACTGAGTAGTCGGCATGGTGGAATGGCGTTCTGGCTAATGAGCAAGTACTGTTCTAGATTTGAACTGACTGACGATAATGTGCAATCCATTTGGAAATAACATGTAGCTAGTAATAACATGGTCATGACTGGATGTCATTACACTCAAACCCGGTGCTGTGGAATGTGCATGGTGGATCTGGAGAGAGCGTGTGGATGCTGTTTGAGGTCTCTTCATATACTGTAAAATCCTGAGTGTTAATTTAACTATTGAGTGTACTAAAGCAAATAAATGGACCTGTAGAGGTCAATCAGTACACTATCAGAGTTATACTGTCAGTGGATAAATTAACAGACTTTTCCTGTGCATACTATGTACATTTACTTTATTTGTATGACTGTGTGGTCTGCAACTCTGCATGTTTCAATGCACATCAGTCCAATTGGCATCCCTAACGCTCACTCAAATCTCCTTCTCTGTAGGCGCTGGGGTCGGGCCCACCATCCAGATTGGCGAGCAGACCGTCATCACCGTGGATGCCAAGGCCGCTGGCAAGGGCAAGGTGACGTGCAGTGTGTGCACGCCCGAGGGAGCGGAGCTGGATGTGGATGTGGTGGAGAACGAGGACGGAACCTTCGACATCTTCTACACGGCGCCACAGCCCGGCGAGTATGTCATCTGTGTCCGCTTCGGAGGGGAGCACATCCCCAACAGTCCCTTCCAGGTTACGGTGAGTTCGTTTTCATATGCAGTACTGTGTGTGTGTGTGTGACTGTGCGTGCATATGATATGACGCATATGATCACACCTGAAAGTACTTTATTTGAACCAGTGTTTCTGCTTAGTGCCTGCACAGTGTGTGTGTGTGTGTGTGAGAGTGAGAGAGAGAGAGACTCAATAATAATCAATGATCCTTGACATCATTCCTCTCCGCAGATGCTCCCTGATAAGGTCTTGGAGTCAGCAGACATGTCAATGACACTAACTGTATTGTTCTATTCCCCTCCATTCATATACCCTCCCCTTGCCCCATCATCACCACCTACACCTGCCTTCACCTGCCCACCCCAACCTCCTTTCCCGTTCATATTCACCATTACCTCTCCCTGCCTTCCCTTGTCCCGTCCCTCCATCCTTACCCACTCTCAGGCACTGGAAGGAGCTCCGACAGACCAGCTCTTGCAGCAGAGCCAAATGCCCCAGTACTACACTCAACAACCCTGGGTACCAAATGACCTCTGTTTCTGCCCCAACTCATCCTCTCATTTTCTCTCAGCGCTGTTCAATTGTATTTGATATCTGGGTGCTCTTGTCTGTCTTGGCTGTCTCCTGGTGTCAATTGACTCATGTCTGTCTGTATCATAATATTCATCCCCAGAAGCCATGTTTGTTGTGTCCATCAGTGTGCTTTCTAGTTTCTGGTCTTTCTGTGGCTACAGTGACTCATTGCAGGTTTTCATCTTTTTGATCCCCCCCCTTCCACCCAACTCCACATACAGAGGTGTACTGAGGACTCCTTAGCTCCAGCACTGTGTAGTAGGGCTGAAAAATACCAAATGATAACGGTAGTTGCGGTACCCTACTGACACTGTAGACTCCTTTCTGTTTAGGATGGAACTTGGTAAACTTGTCTCAATCAGTGTGTGTCACGACTCACAAGTGCTGATTGCTAAATTTGAATTAAGTGGAAACGGGTTTGTCGAAATGCAGTCTAATTTGTAGAATAGGCACTTTTTTTTTAAAGAAGCTGTTTAAAACTAATTTTTTAAGACAAATGGAAGCCCTTTGCAATTTTCTAATTGCAGGTATTTCGTCAACTTATGACGTCCTACTGTACAGTGATGGTTGGCCATTTTGAGAATCTGAGGGCACGTGTGCTACTCCACACCACGTTTTGCAAAATGGCTCTCCTGATCTTGTAGAGCGTCTCCTCACCCCGCCCCCCCCGTCTACCTCCCCTGACAACCATGTCTCTCTGTGTCCTCATACCATTCTCCATCTCACAGCTTGTGTCGGTGTCTTCATCCCTGGTCATGATCACCACCTGGTCATGATCACAACCATCATCAGTCATCTCATTTCATGGTTGTCTAATTGCGTCTTTGTTTGGTGTTTGGAGACCTTTACTCTCTCTTATCGACAATGCATTTGTTGTCTGCTCTGTATCCTGAGTTATACTTGGTTGCACGCGGGTGACACACACTGAAAATAGATAGGTGCCGTTGTTTAACAGCTGCTATTTTCGGGGTGTGACACCAACATGCAACTAGAAGTACACTGTATGTATACTAAACGAGAAATTACTATATTGCTGACATGTTGTTGGTGATTGTTGTTGCTCTAATCCCCACACATCAGCCATCATCCTTTACCTCCCCCACCCATACCACCACCTACGAATAGACGAGAGACACTAGAATAGACAATCTAATGGCCGATATACAATAACTGATTTATTGCACGGTTGGATCAATCCATACTGATATTGTAGTTCAAGTAGGGTTTGCCTTAACACCTGTTATACAGCAACTGTGATTCTAGGTGCAGAATGCAGATGCAGATTACTACAACCTGATTTATTAGACTTACTGAAGCACAACTGAAATGTACACATTTTCCAATTTGTGTCTGCTTTGTTCTACAGGGAAAGCTTCCCGACAAAATACTGATTAAATCTACATCCTATAATCATCACAAAAGGCTTTTTTAGATTCCAATTCCCATATAAAGTTTATTAAATAAAAAATACAAATTGGCTAAAAATATTGAGATTATCTTGCCATTTACCGAATGCAATTTAAAGTACAAATATCGTCCAATGTTGTGTGCATCCCTAGTTTTAACTTCTTCTGTTGCATATACTATGTCTTATTGCTGCTTGTAAAGCACATGGAGATGCATTCTGTTATTTAAAAAAGTCTAAGCTAAGAAAGGTCTGAGTAGAATATAAATATTTAAAATGTCCCCATCCATGACTCCCAACCGCTCTTCAGAATGTCATTTAACACAATACCTCTACTCTGTCTCCTAGGCAACAGACAGACCAATGGGAATGAACGGTTTGGATGTGGCAGGGCTGAGACCATTTGACCTGGTCATCCCCTTTACCATCCAGAAGGGAGAGATCACAGGTACACCCACACACAGACAGCTTTTTAAAAGATACAGAATAAAACTATTGCTTTTCCCAAAAACATTATTGCGAGATCATTTTTGTTTTTGTCTACTACCGTTATCTATGTTGATTTGGTTTCCATTGGGGGAAAAAGTACTTTTTTCCCTTAAGAGACGCTTGGAGGCAGCTGATGCATTTCAATTGTGTGCTGCATTACTCAAGGAAATAAGGATTCCTATGAAACAGTTGTTTCATCTAGTAGCTGAAAGTTGACTATTACACCTGTGTCGATCTATCCTCTCCTTTAGGTGATGTGCGTATGCCATCGGGCAACGTAGCCAAGCCTGACATCACAGACAACAAGGACGGCACCGTCACTGTCAAATATGCCCCCACCGAGGCTGGCCTGCACGAGATGGACATCAAATATGATGGCCTCCACATCCCTGGTACCGTCCTGTACAGATTGATCCTTAATACCCGATTTTAACTATTAACATGGAGCAGTAGCACTGACCCCTCTCTCTCTCTCTCTCTCTCCACTCCTTTTGTCTTTTCTTCTCTACTTCTTCCTTCTTTTTTTGTTATGATTTCCAGGCAGTCCTCTGCAGTTCTATGTGGACTACATGAACAGTGGTAATGTCAGCGCCTATGGCCCTGGCCTCATCCATGGCACAGTCAACAAGCCTGCTGTCTTCACCGTTAACACTAAAGATGCTGGAGAGGGTATAGAACACACACACACACACACTAGGGATGCACCAATGGTGAAATTATGCGCTGATGTTTCAAATAATGATAGTTTGTTTGCGTTGGGTCTACTGTTTAAAACGGTGTAACTGGTGTAACCTTTCATCACACAGTAATGTAAAATATACATTTTTCATTTCATAATCGCATACAGTACCCACACTTTTATGATCAACACTTTATTTGCATTTTAACAGATACAAATAAACAAATGGAGATGTAAAAAATATTATCCAAAGAAAATCAGTAAGAACATTTACACAAAGAAGAAACACAAACAACAACAATAACGGAATACAAATATACAGGCATATAGAGCGTCACAGTCCCGCCCCCTTTCATGACGACGAGAGGCCCGGAAGAGAATTTCAAATTATCTTTTTCCCATAGACGTTTCAAAAACTATTTATTTAAAGGTATATTCAGTGATTTCACTTAATTCAAATATCACTTATTTTTTTGTTTTGTTGTGATAATCCTCCCTACTATTGAGTGTGCTGACCATATAAGGAGTTCCTCCCTGTCCCCAGTTAACTCCTGGGGGTCAGGTTGCCTGAGGAAGGTCCGGAGGTACCGAAACATTGCTTCATTAAATAAGACAATACTCATGTACCGAGAAAAATGAATGGTAAATTCTCTTACGGGCCGGTCGTCGGGGACTGCGACACAGAAAACAAGAATATAAACCTATTTAAAAAAGGATAGACGAGATAATACCCATACTTTTTATTTTCCTTTTATTCGACCAAGAAAGGCCAGCAAAGCACCCCACGACAGAAGTAAAATGGAGCATAAATCAATGTCAAACCGATCGTCAGAGAAACAAGCCTGATAACTGGCAATGGTGATAAATGTTCATTACCTGTCCTCCAGGTGGTCTGTCCCTGGCCATCGAGGGTCCGTCCAAGGCAGACATCAGCTGCGTAGACAATCAGGATGGGACCTGCACAGTGTCCTACCTGCCTGTCCTGCCTGGAGACTACAGCATCCTGGTCAAATACAATGACAAGCACATCCCTGGCAGCCCCTTCTCTGCCAGAATTACTGGTAATGCACCCCCACAAATGGCAGAGTGCTGCCTGATCTTTTCTTTTTTAAATTTAGCAGTAGATGCCTACTACATGCATACATTTGATGGCTATTGGCTACACACATAGATTTATATACCTCTGTGGACTACATTTAAAAAATCTATTCCCAAATCTAAGAAAAATCCTCAATTTCTATGCTACATTCCAAATCACAATGTGAAACATTCTGTGTTGTTCATATGTACCCACTTTAACCCTGGCATCAATATTTTGGACTATGAAAAACAAATCATAACATTAGCTTGCAGATCAGCTATTTGTACGACAAATATAAATGGTGCATTTGGTGCATTATATACAACAAAGTATATATGACTTGAGTTGTTAATCATAAAACATCAAGAGTCGTGAATCTCCGGTAAATCAGTAGAGGTAACTTGACAGCTATTCCAGCTGTGCTTTTTGTCTATGTTTACGTGATGACCTCCTGTCCCTGTTGTGTTTCCAGGTGATGACTCTCTGAGGATGTCCCATCTGAAGGTGGGCTCCGCTGCTGACATCCCACTAGACATCGGGGAGCTGGACCTCAGTCAGCTGACCGCCTCGCTCACCACACCCTCGGGCCACGAGGAGCCATGTCTGCTTAAGAAGCTACGGAACGGTCATGTCGGTGGGTGTCTGAGGGCAAATGATTGTTTTTAGAAATACTTTTCTTTTTAAGTTTTTCTCCTTGTATGTTGTACTTATGTTTTATGTGTCCGTTTTTCCATCCTAGGCATTTCATTCGTCCCAAAAGAGATTGGGGAGTACCTGGTGAACATCAAGAAGAACGGCCGCCATATTCCCAGCAGCCCCATCTCTGTGATGATCAGCCAATCTGAGATTGGCGACGCCAGCCGTGTTCGCGTCAGTGGCCAGGGCTTGAGCGAGGCCAAGACCTTTGAACCTGCCGAGTTCATCATTGACACTCGTGATTCAGGTTAGAAATGGCTGGTTCTTTGGATAGAACTAATGCTGTGTGAACTAGAGACATGTACAGTATGCGGTTACATAAGGGCCTTACACATGACTTGACTGTTGCATGCCTAGTATACTATTGCACGATCCTACACTGTATAGTACTGCATTGCACTAAAGTGGCTTCTCTGCCCACATGTGTAGTTGTACCTTGTCTGTCCAGTGTCATGTTCTTGCACTATTATCACGTCTCATGTTTGTGATTTGTTTGATGTATTGTTAACACACGGTTCATATACAATGTTTCTCTTATATCGTGGCATTATTCTGTTCATGCAGGATATGGTGGCCTGAGTCTGTCCATAGAGGGTCCCAGTAAAGTGGACATCAACACTGAAGACCAGGAGGATGGCACCTGTAAGGTCACCTACTGCCCAACGGAACCAGGAAACTACATCATAAATATCAAGTTCGCTGACCAGCATGTGCCAGGTACTTTTCCAGGTCATCTATCTAGAGACTTTAGTTGAAGGTGTATAAGGGTTTATAGGCCTTTAGCCTCCAACACAAATCTTTATTTATTCTCAAAGCATTTTCTATAATCTCAAACTAGACACTCCATCAGGCTTTGTTGTATTGAGTGTAGCTATAGTGTAAGGTCATCTGTGCACAGCAAAATCCTCAGTGTTGGATAGCAAAGAAATGGAGGGTATGCAACTATGCACATGCATAAAGTGAATGGAAAATCGAGTGGCAAACTGAGTTTAACGTTGTTTAACATTGTTTAATGCAATCAGGACTTTTCTGTTTGGATGTAGGGCTGTCAAGGCCAGAAAGTAGTTTTTTGGTTCAAATTGTTCATGGTGCATCCGGCTTGGCAGAGCGCTAAGTGGGTGAGAAGCTGAGCGATATGTCAGCTGTATATATGGAGATCTAAGGGTGGCAGTGTCTTCAGTGTACAGGGTTTGATGAGGGCCCAGGTAGGGCCGGGCCTTAATTTTCGGGCCTGTTGAGAACTCTAGTTCCAACTTTGAATATCAAACTGAATGAAAATGGCATCCATACACACACACGCACACACCGTCGTAGTCGACTGTCTGTAGCGCGTAGAACTTGCTCTAGCCTTGACGACATTGCAGGCTGCAAAGGTTAATTTAGATGGTGTGTTATTTACCGGTAGATGGATGATGTTCATTTGACCTGGCATATTATAGTTTGTATAGTTTCAATGTACTGATTTTTTTTTGTATATTGCACTGGTGTACCTATGATCCTAGATTACCATTTCGATGCATTTGATTTGATGTATTACCTCGTGTTTACCTTGCTTACTGTAAATTGCTCTGGATTAAGAGCGTCTGCTAAATGCCTAAATTGTAAATTGATGATTTAGCTGTGTAATGGCTGTAATGTTCAGACGAGATCATACTGAAAGGACTCTGTGTGGGTGTTTGTGTAGGGAGCGCGTTCACAGTGAAGGTGACTGGTGAAGGCAGGATGAAGGAGAGCATTACCAGGAAGAGGAGAGCAGCATCGGTGGCTAACGTTGGCAGTCAGTGTGACCTCAGCCTCAAGATCCCAGGTGAGCAAGCACTTCCTCCTGTGACAGGAAGTCAGAAGAGAACACATTCCTCTATGCCTAACACACTCCCGACCCATGAAACAAACCATAATCACTTATCACACAGCAGACATTTTGCTATTACATACTGTACTCTACATCAGTATGATGTAAGCGCAAAACGGCTGCTACAGTATGTAATTATGGTTTGTTTTATCTATGTGTTTAGTTCACGTTATGCATCTGTCTACAAAAAAGCTAAAAGACCTTGTGTCTCCACTCTCGAAAAAAAGAAAAACATAACTTTATTTTTTCATTAATTTCCAAAGCATTTGACACACTTGTCATTGTTTACTTACTGTACCACATGTGTATTCAGAACTAATGAACACAGTTCATTACCTCCCCGTCTGTCTCCCCAGAGATCAGTATAGCAGACATGACGGCCCAGGTGACCAGCCCGTCTGGCCAGATCCACAAGGCTGAAATCATGGAGGGAGAGAACAACACCTACTGCATCCGCTTTGTGCCCACGGAGACGGGCGTTCACACAGTGTGTGTCAAGTACAATGGGCAGCACGTGCCAGGCAGCCCCTTCCAGTTTACTGTGGGGCCCCTGGGAGAGGGAGGGGCACATAAGGTTCGTGCCGGAGGGCCAGGCCTGGAGAGAGCTGAGGCCGGAGTACCAGGTTTGTGTGTGTGCATGTATCGTCTTGTTATGGGTGTCCTTAACTGAATGGGTAGAGAGGCCACCTGGGAAACAGGTTCGATTCCTGGCCCTGGCTATGTGTCCATGAGCAAGAAGGTCTCAATGTGTTAATAAGGTCTGCATTGGTAGTTGTATGAGGAACTAATATCCACCATGACCACTTAGGAATGGAGACCTTCCTATGCCGTGTTACTTGTCTGAACATTAATCTGAGTTTTGTGTGACCCAGTTTTTGACCCCTGTGTTCTCTGTAGCCGAGTTCAGCATCTGGACCAGGGAGGCGGGAGCTGGTGGTCTTAGTATTGCTGTGGAGGGGCCGAGTAAAGCTGAGATTGCCTTTGAAGACCGCAAGGATGGGTCTAGTGGAGTGTCCTACATCGTACAGGAGCCTGGTAAGGGAGATTGAGGGATGACTAGAGATTATAATTTCCAACTGTTTATCGATGTTAAAATTGCATCCTGTCCAATCTGATTCTACACTACATTTTCTCTATGCTTCCAAACCCCATACATCTTTGTTTTTGTAAATTTTTATTGCATTGCAAGTTTGTTTGATGTTGGTTGTAAGGTGCAAACGTGCTGTGTAGGTGTGTGAACAGTAAAAGTGTTTTTGGAATTTTATCCATTTGTAACTCTTGAGTGTACAAATGGAATCGTAAGTGTCCATTTTGGTTACATTTGTAGTAATGGAGTTCAATGAACACTGAGGATTTTGCTGTGCAAGCTTATCTGTTTTGGTTGTTTTCATCACCTTCTGTCATGATGTCCTCTTGAGGGACTGGGAGGATTCCGTGTGTTTACATTTATTTGTTTTGGTGACTTCCTGTCATTCGGTGTGTTCCCCTGAAGGTGACTACGAGGTGTCAATCCGGTTCAATGACGAGCACATCCCTGACAGCCCCTTCGTGGTCCCTGTAGCGTCGCCCTCGGACGACGCCCGGCGCCTCACTGTTGCCAGTCTTCAGGTGAGGCTCTGAGACGCACACACACGTCCACGCACGTGTGCAGCAACACGCCAGGCCAGAGTGCATCGCCCACAATGCAGCAGCTGCAGGAAGTGCTGAGAGTTTAGGAATGTGTGGGTAGTTGGGCCTACTTTGGAGTCCAGAGGGGATTTGCACTTGGGAAAACCTGTCAGATCCTGAGTGTTAAATATACTTTAGATTGTGCAAATGGGCCGTTTACTTTGTAAACTTTGCTTGAGACAGACAGGCTGATGCATCATATTGGGATCAATAATGTAGTGTAGTAACACTGTCACAGGTATAAGTAATGAAGCCTTTCCTGCTAGGTTCTTAGTAAGCGTCACTTTTGGTGATGCAGTACAATTGCACAATTAACAGCAATAACTTATTTTTGATAGCTCGGCACATAACCATAGGGCACAGGATATCCAAGTACAGTTTGAGTCGATGGGTTTTAGAGACATGGGATCTGCTGCTGCTGCAATGTTGGGTGGTATAAAAGGCTTCTGGGATACTTGAGGACTGTGTGTGTTTCTCGTGCCTCGTTCTAAAGGCTCCCAACAGTACCCCCCCCACCACACCCTCCCTCTAAGATGAGAAAGGGGCGCTAAAGGGTTAAAGAGGCCTGATCTGGGCTGTTTCCCTCTCTATCTTTGTTCTCACTCACTGAGCCACACATAATGTACTATTCACTGTATATCATACACACTCACTTTTCCCACATGCACAAAGGTCTTTGCATACAAATATACACACACTAACTTATTTATGAGCACACTTTCTTACCTTCCTTCACACGTCTCTTTGTGAAACGTCCACAAAATATACTTTCTCCACTTTTCTGTTCAGCCCTGCTCTTTAGCCCTGTTAGCGGCCTCCAGGTAAGGAAAATGGTTATGCTAACATAGACCGTGGGTTGGTCTGTGTTACCATGGTGAGCAATGTTGTTGTTTTATTGTGTTAATCACTTTATCCTGGCATCCCTTTTTTAGGCATGTCATTATAGGCAACCATTTTCCAAAACTTTTAACTTTTCAAAAATAGCAGGTCTACAAGCTTGTAGATCGTTTATTTGATCTATTAATCGTACTATATGGTTAATCGTGGTTGAACAGTATTTGATACTATACTGATGTCTGGTAGCATTGCATTCATGAGGTAAAAGTGGTAATGTTGCTGTAGTGTTGAGCGTGTGAGTCTGTCTTGTCGAGCAGGAGTCGGGCTTGAAGGTGAATCAGCCGGCGTCATTCGCCGTCAGCCTGAATGGTGCAAAGGGTGTCATTGATGCCAAGGTCCACAGCCCCTCTGGTGCCCTGGAGGAGTGCTGTGTCACTGAAATTGATCAAGGTAACCATCTTTTTACATTATCCTATGCAGCGTTCAATACAATATAGTCTAGATCTGTATTATATTTCTATGATTGTTTTGTTACTAGCATCCATAACTTCGGTCAGGCTCTTTACAGCGACCTTGTGCATTATACTGCATTACACTTTACTTCACAAAAGCTTACATTTTATTTTACAACATTTTACTATTAAGATGTGTGTATTGTGTCCATGTGGATGCAGTATGTATTGTGTCCATGTGGATGCAGTATGTATTGTGTCCATGTGGATGCAGTATGTATTGTGTCCATGTGGATGCAGTATGTATTGTGTCCATGTGGATGCAACGTACAGATTCAAAGTACTTATATGTGCAAATTCACATGGTCAATATTAATAATGCTTAATTTATACATAGTCAAGCTTGTAGATCGGCTATTTTTGGTTTGACTCGAGTATAAATCGGGCTTAAAAGTGATTCATCCTAATCTGGTATATGCTGTTGAATTCAGGCTGCAAATGTAAATTTGTGTATACATAATTGCAAATGCTGATTATAGGTTGGTGGGGAGAAGCCTGTAGTGTTGCAGAACACCCAACTAATTGGATTTGATGTTCATGCAAATATCAATTCTCCGCTTAACCCTTAAAATCTCCACTTCACTAGATAAGTACGCAGTAAGGTTCATCCCCAGAGAGAACGGTCTCTATCTTATTGATGTGAAGTTCAATGGCAGCCACATCCCTGGGAGTCCATTTAAGATCCGTGTAGGAGAGACGGGCCAGGCTGGGGACCCTGGGATGGTATCTGCATATGGACCAGGCTTGGAGGGAGGTTCCACAGGTAACATGCTGTAACTCTAAAGTCTATTGTGACCTATTTACAAGCAGCAAGTGTGGTATTTGCAAAGATATTGGCAGCATAGCACAACAATGAATATTTGCTTTAATTCTCATTTCTGTCATATCTTTTTTTCCTCCAAATATGCTCACCTCAACCTACATGTACCCAGGCACTGCGTGTGAGTTTGTGGTGAACACCAGCAAAGCTGGCCCAGGGGCCTTGGCTGTAACAATTGACGGGCCCTCCAAGGTTAAGATGGACTGTGTGGAGTGTTCTGAGGGTTACAGGGTCACGTACACACCGATGGCCCCTGGCAACTATCTCATTTCCATCAAATACGGTGGACCCTATCACATCAGCGGCAGCCCCTTCAAGGCCAAGATCACTGGTGTGTAGGAGCTTCTTTGGCATGGGAAAATAAATTTAACATTGACCACATTCACACACCAGCTAAGGCGGCCATTTTGCTCTTCTTTTACTTAATCACTTTCAACCTGGCGTCCCTATTTTGGGCATGTCACTATAGGCAGAAAAATGTCAGATCTTGTAGATCATATGGTAATAATTTACAGTATGCAGTCTCTACATGCATTGATGATCCCAGATTAAGGGAGCCTGTTTCAGCCTCAATGACATGATGATAGATGTCTCTCTCTCATATCTCTTCTCTCCTAATCTTCCAGGTTCCAAGTTGGTGTCCAGTCACAGTATGCACGAAACCTCATCTGTGATGGTCGACCCTGTGACCCGCGCCATCAGCTGCTCTCAGCAGGGTGCTCCCACTCAGCTGGCATCAGGAGATGCCAGCAAGGTTGTCGCAAAGGGCATGGGCCTGACCAAGGGCTTCATTGGACAGAAGAACAACTTTAGTGTCGACTGTAGCAAAGCAGGTGTGTCTGTGGTTATAGCAAGAGTGTATACCAGTATTGGAGTTGATGTAGTGTTCCAACTAGGGTTGTCCTGATCGGATCGGGTGATCGGAAATCGAGGCCGATCACGTCATTTTCAAATGATCGGAATCTGATCGGGAGCCAAAAAACGTGATCTGGACATCCCTAGTATCAATATTATATCTATCATGATATTAGACTGGTAATTGTCTGATTTGGGATATTGTACTATTGTAATATGGCATATGATGATGATGCTACTGTTGATGATACTGAGCTGTTGAATTTTGAATATTGCCTAATGTTCAGTTTTCACTCCTGGAGGATGTAACAACGACGAGAGTGAATTGGAAACGGAAATTCCATAGCATTACCATAACTCTGACCCACAATCCAAGAAATGTGGCGACCTTGTTCAAGCCTGTGTGCTGCTTAAAAGTATTTATTCTAAGTTATCTCTGTATCTGCAGGGCGTAACATGCTCCTGGTTGGTGTGGATGGTCCCAAGGTCCCGTGTGAAGAGATCCTAGTGAAGCACTTGGGCAACCGCATGTACAATGTCAGCTACCAGCTCAAAGAGAAGGGAGAGTACATTTTGGTGGTAAAATGGGGAGATGAGCACATTCCCGGAAGCCCCTATCACATCACTGTCTAAACCCCCACCAACACCGATATCGGAGAGAAAGCCCTTTATCGTATCACTGTTTTACCCAGCTGAAATTTCTGTCCGTCTTGAATCTAATCAATCAGCACCTGCAATATTATTGTTTACAAAAAAACAGACCCTTCTGTGTTAAAGCAGAACCAATAAGAACCCCTGCACCCCCCCAACTCCTCCTTAACATTATTGCTGTTTGACCAGTGCAGAAAACGAACTCCCACGTCAATGTTTACCTGAAGCCAGATATCATTGTGCTCTGAAGCGGAGTCTTTGAAACCAAACATTTTCGACTTCACTGTAACAACCAACTCCAACCAAGTCTCCCAAAGATGATTGCATAGACACTGAATTGTTCCTTTTCATCAGTCCACTCTACTCATCTCTTCCTTTCTCTCCCCATCATTATTTTCATGCCTCTCCTAATCATTATCCACTAGTAGATTTAGAAAGGGGGGAATATGCACCTTTTTAATTACTGTAAACTAGCCACCAGTTTTCCATCTTCAAGAATGGACACCATTTATGAACGATTAGGCTGTAGCGTACTTTAAAATAGTTTAGGAAGGAGGATAGGCTATCTTATACTGTAGCATAGAATAGTTTTTAGCCTTGCATAACATGGAGGTTCACTCTCGCACTGCTCAAACCGCCCTAGTATGATGAATACATTCTTTCTAAACATTTTTTTTGTGAACAATCATGCAATATACAATATTTGAAATGAAAATAAAATGTTATGCCCTCTGACAAAGTTAGATGTATGCCATGATTGTTCCCATGAAGATCTATATAACAAAGATGTGCCCATTATTGTGCAAGGTTGTTTTTGTTGCATTGAAATCCAGTGCTGAGTGACCCATGCCAGTCCAATGTGTTCATACTGCTCTCTAGCCAACCCATTTGTTTTACTTGCTGCTAGATCCAGTTTTAGGCGCTGCTGTTCTTAAAACCTTAACCCATAGGGATTAGAATGAGGAAAATGGCCAACGCCAAAGGATTTGAGCGACAAGAGGTGTGAATATATAGGCTAGTGATGAGAGAAACGTTAATATCCCCTAGTATCGGCTATAGTGATGATAACTGTCAAAGTAGCTTACCGTCACTATATGACATGCTTTCTTGACACTGATGTTGAGAAGATATTGCCTAGAGTAGACTCTCTGTGTTCGATACATGATCCAAATATGCTACACATGTTCCATACTGGCACTAAAACTCACTCTTCAGACACAAAGACTGATGATAAAGAAAGGATCAGAACCTGATGAAAATAAGTTGTGTGATGTGGTCAATGTTTAAAAAAAAATGGAGCTGTTACATATAAAAAAGGGACATTTCCAGAGTTGAGCTGGACGGAAGGGCTGAAGAGTATTTTTGGTGTGTGAACTTTATGTCCTTAAATATAATGACCAAAAATGTTTTAATGAGAACTGTTACCTTGTGGTTCTATAAGATGTCTCCCCCTCACCTGCCCAGCCCTCCCTTCATCCCTTTAGCTCTGGCTTTGTGTGTATTCAGTATTTCAGAAAAACAAAAAAATAATCTTGTCTTAAATAGAAAAGCTTTTAAAGTGGTTGTAAGACTTACAGTATTTTGATACACAATAAAGTTGTCTAAGTATTTTTTCTGTCTATCTGCTTCTGTATTGTGTTTTTTCACTGCTAAAAGTTACATTTAGATTAAGATGAAGCTTTGTCTAAACCACACAAGACTGACAATGTCATGTAGTGATGGATGTATTCTGTTCTAATTCAAAGCATGTATCCGTTTTCTCATAAGTACGGTAGATTTGCATAGGTCTACATTAGCTCTGGTCCATATGTTAGAGCTATTGACCAGAGCTAGGCCTACATGTACTGCAGGACAATAGGTACATGGTACAAAACATTGGTACTACAGCACACAAATGCAAATCCTACACAATTGAAACTTTGTAGATCACTGTAGCCAACGCCCTTTCCCGGAATACTCCATGTACCAGTCATACTATATGCCCGTATTAGGCCTTATGGCCATACTAGGATTCCTCCAGAGGCCGCTGCAGTAAAGTAAAACCCATGGAAAGACTTGCATAATAAAACTCTCAAAGACTCCCAAGTGTATTGCAAAGTTTGAGCACCAGCCAGTTTACCAGATAAAAAAATATAATGGTTTTAAGAGCAAAATATAGGTGTACATGACGTTTAATTAATTGAGACTTGTTTGTCTGGTCCATAGCTCTAATGCATATGCAAAGGCATTAGAGCTATGGACCAGAGCTAGGTGAGCCCTAGAGCAGGGGTCTGCACGCTTTTCGACATGAAGTGCCGTGTCTTTATTTTCTTGATAGTCGCCATGTCATATCGACATGTTTATGACACCACATCCAAATTATATATTTCCATCCGATTTTGATTGTTCATAAACATAGTAACCTTTATTAAACATTTTCTTACACGATTTTTAGACTTATTTATAATTTTTACGACTATAGAATTATGTGCAGGATGTAATTTGCATACAGATGTGAGTGGACTTAATTTAACTGTAAACTTGTTTTATATATACATTATATACATTTAAATTTAAAAGAAAAATCTTTTCTCACACACTTGTGCCAGTGTGCCAGTGATCACCCTCTGCTGTGCCAATGTTGGCACCCGTGCTTAAGGTTAATAATTGCCTACCCCTGCCCTAGGGCCTAGAGGACAGTGCATTGCTCATATTCGTATCGTTGATCCGAGTCCACTGGGCGTGGTGGTGACGACCAGAGACTAGTAATTATAGTAAGAGAGTGGTGACACTAGCGTTGACTCCCATTGTAACAATGGAATGCGGATGTGCTCATTCTATCTCAATGGGATGGGATAGTTCCAGCCATAGGAGCAATATTTGGAACTATAGTCCATAGGCGAGATCAAAGCGTGTCGCTACTCTCCTACTCTACACTCTGGTGACGACCAAGGTGGGTCATCCAGATCCAGATGTGGTCAGGCGTCACGCCCCCTTTCCACTACTGTCGCTGCTGCTGGTTGTGTGTGTGCGCAGAACCTCGCCAAGATCTGAGCCACATTGTTAACGTTTCCTGATTTCGAAGGTAAGTGAAACGCGTTTTTCACCAGAAACGTACTCTATGAGCCTCTGATTAAATATGTCTCTGAATAAATATGTCGCGCTGCGTACGTACTACAGTAGATATAGTATAGTAGCCTACCTACACTACTATTTGCTTACGTATAAGCAGCAGCAGTAGGACCAAACGTATTTGAACAGTTGCTAACGACTCTCATATAGAAAGTTTTGTTCTCATGTATCCGCTCCTGAGTCCTGACTGAGTTGGATTCCTACTGCAATGCTTTTCGCTCAATGTGTCCTTCCGTCACTTTCAATGAATACTTTAAGGACCTAGTTTGAGAGCAGAGCTCTGAAGAATTTCATCGTAGTTTTAGCTGCTTTTATGATGGCAGGCAGCCAAGTAAAACCAGGCGGGTGGGTGGCAGTTATGTCTCCTCCCCTTCCTTCTGCATGGGATTACTTTTGAACTGTTCTGCTCTCTCTCTCTCTCTCTCTCTCTCTCTCTCTCTCTCTCTCTCTGGGTTTTATAGATGTCTTTGAGTGACAAAAGTGATCAAGAGATCAGCAACTTGCTGACTGAGTATGGCATCAAACATGGACCCATAGTTGGTATGAGTAACACACACTTAGTACTCTCATAACAAATAAACAAATGCATTTTTGTTTCCACGTATATCTAAAATATAATGCTAATAATACACTAGAGAATATTGATAAGATAGTTACATGTATCGATGATACATACATGAAGTGTCAAGACTAGAGAATGTGCTTTGTGTGTTTAGCTTCAACTCGAAGGCTGTATGAGAAGAAGCTGAATGAAGTGATGGCCAAAGGCTCTTCACAACACTCCCCTGACAAAACCTACTACAGAGAGGAAGGTACAGTAGGACACAGGTTCTCAATTGTGTGTGTGTGTGTGTGTGTGTGTGTGTGTGTGTGTGTGTGTGTGTGTGTGTGTGTGTGTGTGTGTGTGTGTGTGTGTGTGTGTGTGTGTGTGTGTGTGTGTGTGTGTGTGTGTGTGTGCGTGCGTGCGTGCGTGCGTGCGTGCGTGCGTGCGTGCGTGCGTGCGTGCGTGCGTGCGTGCGTTGGGGGGGGTGCTCCTAAGGGAACTTAACTTCCATAGCTAATTATGCCCTATACTTAATTATACGCCAAATAGAATAGCGAAAAATATCCCATCTACACACTAAAAGTCCTTGCAGACTGGAAAACCGGCGAAAAAACGCTGTTAAAAATCTGAAAACCGCAGCAGTGTGCAGGGACCTTATAACACATTTGGTTTGACAATATATGTACTGTACATGCCCAAAATAGGATGGTTGAAAGTGGTTACCATCAAGACATTACATCATTTTGTTATCTCAATGTAACTAGTATTTTAGGGGAATTCTCTCCTAAGAGTAGACAATATTTACACTATAATATGAGGTGTTTCTATGCTGTTGTTATTCAGAGTAATACACCAGCATCACCAGGACAAATATCTTGTGCAAAAAAATCTAAATATTAACTGCAAAATATCTGTTCTGTGATAAATAAATAAATGAAAGCTATCTTCGTGTTCCATACCTCATTAACATACACTGAATATGTAATAGCCTCAGAGACTGAGTCTTGCACACAGTGCAAGACTCAGTGGTAAAGTAAGCTAACTCTGAACTCTACTGCACAATACTGTTATTGTTGTTCTTATACAGTATTTTTATTATTCTAACAGTGTCATGCTCATTATTAATGTATATTTTCCTGGGCTGCCATCCAACATCAATATTACAAACAACAGAAGATACAGTCATGCAAAATAAATGATAAGACAAATTGGAATGACAGCACTGTAACTGATACTTACCAACCTCTGGAATGGGTCCTTTCTTTGTCACTCATGCCATCTAGTGTTCATGTTCTGAGTTAAATTACTGGGGCCCCTTTTCCACCAAAAAAACTTCCTATCTTCAGAACTGGTTTTGTTCCAGATTCTTGGAACCTTGGTCCTTTCAGGGAAACGGTGGCCATTTTTTGGTTCCAGTTCCGAACCAACTTTTAAATCATTTTCAGTGGAAACACTCTGAACTGGTTCAATATTAGGTGGGAAAAGAGGAACTGAACCGGTTCAACCCCGGTGGACAAGGGGCCTGAGGGAGAGGAAAATGTTCATAAAAGATTTGTTTTTCCCACAGTTTTGTTTATTCAAGATTTCAGGGTATACAGTACATCAGATTACATAACACAATATATGTGTCACACCCATACGGAACATACCAAAAAGATGATAATATGTACATATAAATGTCATATAACCACCATATGCAAAATAGTGTGTTAGCATAAAAGAAAAATAAATTGTATAGTCCTACACTAACAGGGAAGTGACACTGACAGTTACAAACCACATAACCTGAATCAAGTTTTGAAACAAAACAAACAAGACAAACATACGACAAGACAAGACAACACACAAAATGGCATGGTCACCCCTCCAAAACATAATATACATAATAGTGCACCCACACATGGTTCCTCATAATAAATATACTGAACAACCCGTTACCCAGCTGCGTCAAATATCATGTGTAGCATGCTCAGATTCAGGTTTAAACTCATTCAATCTGGAATAGCTTGGAACTGTAAGTTATTTACCAGTGCGAGGAAGGGGCCCCATGTGTCCTCAAATTTGGATACCGAGCCTCTCAAGGTACATCTATTTTTTTCTAATTCAATAAAGTGGAGTACATCTCTAATCCAGTGAAGATGGGTTGGGGGAGCAGAGGACTTCCATTTCATCAGAATTAGATGCCTAGCTAAGAGAGTGGTAAAGGCCACCAAATGAGCTTTGTATTTTGGCAGTAATAGAGTAGGGGGAGAAATTCCAAAAATAGCAGTCATTACATTTGGTTCAAATGGTATGGCAACACTCCTTGACATGGTGTCAAAGATCTCAGTCCAATATCTACGTAAAGAAGGGCACGACCAAAACATATGTATATACGCGGCAGGAGCCAAGCGACACCTATCACAAGGGATCAATATCACCATATTTTTTGGATAACCTAATTTTAGTGAAATGGACACGATTTTGCATTGGATTAGCCCATGCCTTGCACAATGGAAGAAGAGTGGACAAGACGTAAAATATCTTCCCAATCATCATCCAAGATTTCTTCTCCCAAATCCTGTTCCCATTTGTTCTTAATATTTTGTATTGAAGTAGGCCACAAAGAGAAGATACAATTGTAAATAATAGATATTAGGCCCTTCGTGCTCGACAATGGAGTTAAAAAGGAATCAACCTCTGTGGCCTATGGAAGGTTTGGAAATACAGGGTTATAAAATATTCTTAATACACAATGTTCTCCTTGTAACAATGGTACTATAACCAAAGGAAAAAAATGAAGTTTTATTTATTGATTTCAGTTCTATCTATGTAGCCTACAGTAAAAAAACAAACATAATGTTATATCATCATTGACCTGAGGCCGATTTAAAAAATGTCTTCTAAGTCCTGTTTTCAAATTTGTATTAACATTTTTTAAGAAATAATAATCATGTTCCTACTGTATTATAGCCACAACTACAGAGGTGTTCCCGGCTTGAAAGGTGTAACAATGTATAGGTGTTCCAGGTCTAAATGGGTTAATAATTGCATTAATTGCCAGATGATTCATTTCACTGAGCACCTTTTTTCTTTCAGATATGTTTTATTAGGAACAAAAAAGTACAAAATGTATATATGTTGCACAATGTACATTCTTATTTTTTAATATACGTACTACAAAATCCAAAGAAAGGAAAAGACAGAAAAAGACAAAAATAATACTCACAATCCCTCCCACCCAAAACTGAGCACTTATAAATGGGGCCTAAAGTGAGTCTAATACAGTAGTAGAGTAAGTAGTCTATACAATAGTATATGATTTGTGATGTTTTCTTTTCTGTTACAGAAGAGGAGATAACCTATGTTACATATCACAATCCAGTAAGTTCTGTGTGCCTGCCTACTATTTTTACACTATTTGTATTATTCCCTATCTGTTTAAATAATGTCAATGTTATTACAATAGGTTAAACATGAAGCCTACGGGGACATGTGAGTACAGCATTTACACACACACACACACACACACACACACACACACACACCTCAAATATGCCATGTTTGTGGTCAACCATAGACCCCTAGACCTGCAAATGTAATGTACAAAGTCTTGTTTTTCCACCAGGTTAAGGCGGAGAGGAAGCTTTGAGCAGGTCAAAGATGAGGAGTCGGACCAGGACACAGAGTGAGTATAGTGAGTGTGTGTGTGCGTGCGTGCGTGCGTGCGTGCGTGCGTGCGTGCGTGCGTGCGTGCGTGCGTGCG
This sequence comes from Electrona antarctica, assembly GCF_951216825.1. Taxonomy (NCBI): domain Eukaryota; kingdom Metazoa; phylum Chordata; class Actinopteri; order Myctophiformes; family Myctophidae; genus Electrona; species Electrona antarctica. Next base: position 21,971,643 of record NC_136807.1, on the reverse strand, counting down.
TGCGTGAATATACATTTGTATTGTATTTGAAAATGAAAAGATAAATCTTTCATTTTTCCTGCAGGCCTCCGGTCCAGAGCACCAGTGCAACCAGTGTCAGCACAGTACAAGCTAGAAAGCCGATCAAAAAGTCTGGAGGAGGGTGCATGTCCTCAGTAATTAAGCTGCTGCTATTTGCGCTGGTAGCAGTTTTCCTCTATTATGTCTACCACAGCATGGAGAACAATGCAGAGAATCCTTTTACTGAAATAGGGATGTGATTTTTCTATGTTTGTGATTTAAGATTCTTGCTTTTTTTTCACATTTTGGGCACTATCGGCTAGAATAGAATTATTGCATTTCATGGGATTTAAAAATGGTTACTTTGTTGCATGGACCCTATTGCACTAAGATGCATACCGTTATGCATTTTTCCACATTTTCTCATTTCTCATTTTAAAAGCTTTTATAGTATGCATTTTATGTTTCTTTTTTAAATAAATGTGATTTGATGTCTTTTGTAGAGAATTCAATATAATATGCTTTATTAGCATGATTTAGGACTGTTGTGAACTGTAGCCTAAGGAGCATATTTTACTATTGTTGCCCAGAATTCCCGCACAATATGTTCTTTCTAAACCCAAGATTTTGGTTTTGTCTTCATGGTGAATGTTATTAAATAAATGTTACAAGTCCAGTTTCCAGTATACAGTATGTTGGGAATGAGGAAGCAGCTCAGGCTGCCATACAACTTAAATATTCAAGCACAACGTTATTGTCACATCACTGGTTTAGGTATAAAGGAGTGGATGGAATTATTTTTTATTAAATAAAGAATAAGGGTAAAAAATATACATCAAGTATAAAGGTTACAAATTGTTTTACAAAAAAAGTATAAAGGTAAATAATATACAAGACAAGTCACAATAATGGTACATGATCAAATACACTGTTATGCAGTCTTTAGCTAAATATCAAAAACAAAATGTGAAAGTGTACGTGAGGATGTATCTACAGTCAGATATACTGTCCATAAGGTGTGAGTGTGATGTGTTTCATACAGATAACATACAAAGCAGCTATACATTCAAAGGATTAAAAAATAAATAAATAGTACATAAAATGTGCAAATTCTTCTCAGTTGATCCCAATAGTTTTTTAGAAAACATGTTCTGAGACCAGCATACATGCAGTAAGTAAATCGTTTGTCATACTCACACACACAAAACCTGACTAAATGCATGCTCCGTTGTAGAAGGGTAGGTCATGAGTCGAGAATATACAGATAGATTCAAAGGTGAAAAACGAAATGAGTTTGTTGGTATCTCTTATGTACTCAATGGAGATATCTGTAGCCTATATGAGCAGGCCCACTTCCCTTAAAAGTTATCAGTGGTTACATAACAGTTCCATTCAGATCAAAATGTGTTTAAAAGAAACATTTGAAGTTACCAAATTAAGAAGGGTTTATTACTTGCTTTATAGCAGACAATGAGTAATGTCCCTCAGGATGAGAGAAGAAATCCTTAATTTTGATAGATTGCTTAAACGATTTAAGAACCACTATATTAGATGCCTGTTGTCAAGTTCTGGTCAATTGTCTGGAAGTGTGGTTCTGGTAGTGACATCACTGCTGACCTGGGAAGGATCAAAAGATTATGAATAAGAGTAGTTGACAAAGGTAATATTGATCATCTTTGTTTGTGTTGTGTATACATATAGACAAATAGAAGACTGATGTGTTCTGTATTTATTTGCATTTAAAATACCTATATACTGCGTTGATTTTGTTCAGTTTTCTGTACAAACACATTGTTGTTGATTCATTTGTTAATGAATTGATGTTCTGTAGCCTTACAGTAAAGTTTATTAATATAGTTTACATTTAGTTTATTGCATATATAGCATTAAATCAAGCTAAACGAATAATAAAAAAGCTGCATATCCTGATACTGGGCCATGCACTATATCGCACCGTGAGTTAAATTCCTATACCATGACAGCATACCTACATTCATACTACCTTCATCCTACTCCTCCCACAGAATTGTTCAGTGACAAGCCCCACCCCAGCCTGTAGGGCAGTGACAAATATCACCATCCCTGCCAAGCTTATTTAAAGCTGTTTGTATAGAAAATCCAATGAATGTCGGTCAGTTTGTCAATGCATTTTCTTTTTTAATAAACTTTTTTTTATATGCATTGATTAATATCTTTATTGTGTGCGTTAAAATACCTACTTGTTGTTTAGTTATGTTTAAGTCTAGATTACTGGGATTAGAGTCCCCTGGTGTTCCCATAACTATTCCAGTAATACCTCACCCTGAGTTTTGATTAGAATTGATTTTTAATATTGTATAGGCTCACAGCCATAATTATGTGGGTTAAAGTCCCATTTCTTGTATAGCCAGCTTAATGGAGTTCAAGTTCCCCTGGTGGTGGGTAACTCGAGTCCCAGATTTTAACATTGTGTGGGTTTGAGTACCATATCTTCAATCTTCATTCCTTTTTAAAAGCCTGTTTATGAGTTTAAATGCCCTTTTATGCCTATGCAAAGCACTTTGAATTGCCTTTGTGTAGGAAATGTTAGATTTACAAATAAATTAGCCAAAGCCGGGCCATCGCCTTGACAGACAGACAGGCAGGCAGGCAGGCAGGCAGGCAGGCAGGCAGGCAGGCAGGCAGGCAGACAGACAGACAGACAGACAGACAGACAGACAGACAGACAGACAGACAGACAGACAGACAGACAGACAGACAGACAGACAGACAGACAGACAGACAGACAGACAGACAGACAGACAGACAGACAGACAGACAGACTCACTGTGCCTACCCAAGTATACGTCCATCGAATCCAAGTGCTGTGATGAAGATGTTAATGAGGACAGTGAAGAACACAAACACTGTTGCAAAATTGTTCAATCTGTTCAGCTTGGCATGCTTCCTCGTATCATTTAGGTCATACTTCACTGTAAAGAGAGAGGTGTGGGGTTGGATGGACAAAATGGGGAGAATATATTATATGTAACAATTTCTTAGAATGTGTAAGAGAGGGATAAGAGTTAAGACTTAAGATAATTACCAATAAAGACGAGCAGCAGCCCCACCACAACTTGTAAGCTGATGGAGATAGACAGCAGGACAATGAGGGGAATATAGAAACGGTACTGATTCCCCACGTACAGAACAGTCTTCAGCTGAGAAGAGTTGGCCATCAGCAGCGCTACGTCTAACATGCTCTGAGCTGCACTCTTCTTAGTGGCGTAATGATTCAGGTTGATGCGCCGGTACACTTTCCCAGATGGGTCTGTGTTTTGTGCCTGTGAGTTTGGAGAGGAGAATTGAATTGAAGAAAGTCAGGGCAAGTTTATTCATATAGCATTTTTCAGGCAATTAAAAGTTAAATAAAAATCACACCCGTATGAACTGAGTGGTGCGAGGTCTTATATAGCCTGATCAGCTGTGGTCTGACGTAATGTCAATGACCATAGTAACCATGCTAATTTTTTGGGGTCCCACGTACAGGTACACACGTACAGGTACACACATACATAGACACAAACATAGATACAGACAAAGCTGGTTGTTGGAGTGGTTTGCACCACTCAAAAAACTGCTAAAATGTGCTTACTATACCGTCATGACCTATATGTACCCGAATTAAAGCCTACCTTGAGCTTAAACTCTGGATTGTCATGGTCAGCAATATTTTTTGCTAAGCCATGCAGTAGTAATACAGATATTTCATGTAAGTTTTCCTTCTCTAAGTACTCTATACTGTCTTATTCTAAATAAGGAAAGGAAAAGGAAAGAACCTAAATTAATGTAGGACTCCTCATAGGGTTAGGAATTCTATGAAGGGTACAAAGTGTTTTTTGTTAAAACAAACAAATACAATTTCAGTGACCATGAAAGAAAATCACAGAAAAAACAGGTACATATGTTGTACAGGAGTCTGCCATTGTTGTAACTATTACTGTATATGGGCTAGTCATATTTCACTAGGTGTGGTTTCAAAAGCAAAGGGAGTGGCAGTGCTGGCACACTTGAGCTTGAGAGAGAGAGAGAGAGAGAGAGAGAGAGAGAGAGAGAATGAAATGTACAAGACAGTACATGCCCCTAGATGTTCTCTCCCTGCAACATCCATCCACTGCAAATCGCTCTCACTCATGATAGCAACACATTCTCACTCACAATATTTGGCTGCATCACCAACGCCCTCTATTGTGACGCCAATGATAGCATATCATGTACGTAACATGACTATTAATACATTTTCTCTTCTATTTGTATATATATATATATATATATATATATATATATATATGTGTGTGTGTGTGTGTGTGTGTGTGTGTGTGTGTGTGTGTGTGTGTGTGTGTGTGTGTGTGTGTGTGTGTGTGTGTGTGTGTGCGTTTGTGCGTGCGTGCGTGCGTGCGTGTGTGCGTGCGTGCGTGTGTACATGTGTGTTTTAAATGGCACGGGTGCCAACATTGATACAGGGGAGGGTGATTGCTTACACACTGGCATAAGTATGAGAGATAGTTTTTTGAGTGGTGCAACCACTCCTATAGACAGCTATGTGTGTCCCTGCCTGGGTCCCTGGGTCTGTCCTGTTTTCACCATGAAGTGTCACTGTTGCACAGCCTAACACACACACACACTCTCTCTCACACACACACACACACACACACACACACACACACACACACACACACACACACACACACACACACACACACACACACACACACTGTATATATGATGATTTTGGGTGTGACAGTACAGTACAGTACAGTGACAGTATACAGAACAGTACAGTAGAGGGACCCCCTGGGGACCCCCACACAGTAACTCTGTCATTTCTTAACCATTTCGGACAAGGTCAAACGGGGCGGCTCGCCAGCACCAGGCCGGCACCCTGGGCACGTTCCTGTGGGTCTGGTAAATGGTAAAATGGTAAATGGTGTTTTATATTTATATAGCGCCTTTATCCAAGGCGCTTTACATAGCTGTTTTGCATCAATTCACCCATTCACACACCCATTCATACACCAATGGCGGTAACCTTGCGGTTACCATCCAGCCACTCTACCCCTGAGCCACCGCCGCCCCCTGTTACTTCCGGAGACCCCCCGGGGACCCCCACACAGAGTTGCACCACTCACTTCACACGAGTGTGATTTTTTTTCTTTTCAAATTAAATATTCAAAAAAGTTAAATTAAATTAAATTACATCCAGCCCACAATTCTACATTCATTCAAACTCCTATACTCTTAAGTCCATGGGCTCAGACCAGGATTTTTACTAGTGAGGGACATTCAAGGTGGCAAATGCTATCATGTTTTTTTGAAAAGGTCTATATCCCTAGATAATATTTCAACATGATAGCAGTTTCCAAGTGGTAGCTTAGTTGCAGTTATCAGCCTTCAAAGACACCAACTATAGATTCACAGAATGAAAAATCGCCTAACTGTTTTTTGAATAAAACATGTCATACAGAGGGAAAAATGAAGAATTATCTGTCTTTCACTGACTTTAACCAATGAACATCATCATCATCACTGTCATATCAATATCAATTCTTCAGTATTCGTCATAGTCATCATCACATAATCAATCACTTTCACTTCAGGTTTGTAGCTTGCACATTTCTTACTTAGACTTAGACTGTAAGATCCTTCTCAATAAAGGTAAAGCAAAAACATATAATAGCTATTTATGGGTTTCAGCCCATTTATGCAAATATGCTAAATGACAAAAGGTTGAATAATTTAGTCATGGCACGATATGAATTTCAGGACATGTATAGACTCAGAGTCTAAGAGAGACTAAGATAAAACTTGACTAAATTGTGAAAAATGTAGAAAATTTCTAGTAAAGTATAGAAATGTCCTTCAAAATAAGGACATTTCTATACTTTACTAGAAATTTTCTAATTTCTTTCACGGCTTGTGCAAATTATGCAAATGAAAAAGGTGGCATGATTGCACTATGGTAACAGATGCATTTCTAAACATCACAGACATAGACTTAGACTCTTAGATCACCTTTTTAAGTTAAGTAAAGCAAAGTTATAGTAATTTCTTGTTTTGGGGAATAATTAGCTAATTATGCTAATTTATTACTATTATAGGCCTACATGTTTCTATACTTTTATAACACACTCTTATATGTCATTGCGTGTGTGTGTGTGTGTGTGTGTGTGTGTGTGTGTGTGTGTGTGTGTGTGTGTGTGTGTGTGTGTGTGTGTGTGTGTGTGTGTGTGTGTGTAATTATAAGTGTGAATCAAACATAATTGTTACATATACCACCTACAGTAAACTGCACAAAATCCTACTCTGCATATTAAACAATGATTGTCCCAAAAAAGTATTAAAGCTACTCTTTTGAAAATGCTATCATGTCTCAAAGTACTTATATGGACCCAACAAACAAAATGGTAGCAAAGAGATTTTGCCACCAAAAATGTCCCTCACTTCTGGTCTGGCCCATGGACTATCTGACTGGGAAGGGAGTCTAATGATCATTACTCCAGATACTAATATTTGTAAAGATACATTCTAATTTCTAAATTTCTAAAAAATAAAGGTTGTTATCTATAGTCTATATACAATGAAAATTCAATACAATGGAAACATTTAACATGTTGTTATGGCACACTGACTATCAAGAAATTTTAAACTTGGCACAAAAGGTTGCCGACCCCGAAAGCAAGGTGCCACCCCCACCACACTACTTCATACTATTTACTGAGTAAATTCTTGTGAGTCTTGTGAGAGGGTCACTCACTGTATACGTCCATCATGGTGAATGATTAATGAATGTAATGAATGTATGTTAAAAACAAATAAATTGCACTAACATGCTTTTGGAATATATATATATATATATATATATATATATATATATATATATATATATATATATATATATATATATATTAAGGAACAACTGTGTGGAGCCTACTTGAATCTGTAATGTTAACTATCCATGTGGTGACCACATGATAGTTTAGTTTGCAGTACTTGCTAGAAGTGGACACAGCATTTTCTGGGATGTGAGCATTCTGCAGGCAAATTAATTCTCACATGCAGTCACAGTCAAATGCGAAGTCCTGGAAAGTTTACAAAGAAGCACTTGACTAAGTTGACTGTAGTAAGCTATTTGAACATGACACTTTGGTGAGAAGCCATGCGCCACGAATCATCATATCATCCCCAAACCCCTATAAGATCCTAAAAGAAATCTCATATATAGGCATTTATTACCCCAGTTAGACACTGCTATCTAGAATAGACTAGAAGAATACACAATAGAACATTTGGGTAACACAACTGTACAATAGTTGGCTTCATAAATCAAAGCAAGTTCTTATATCAGACAGTTAGAGCTATAGACCAGAGCTAGAGGATACTGTGGTGTAACAATGTCGTGCACGTCTAGGCTATCTTACCTCTACGTCACCTGTTTCATTCAGTGCAATTGCCTCTCCATTGTTAATTGAACCCGGCATTATCTTCTCGATTAAGCCCGATTTTCTAGTAAATTGTGTAAAATGTCTTCAGCGAAGTCCAATGTTCTCTTCTCTGGATAAAACCGCAATGAAAGTTAACGTAGGCCGCCTGATAGTTACTCACTTATTGCGACTGTACAATATGGTACATACTCCAACCGGACTGTCAAGTGTAAACTGCCAACTTTACCTATCTCTCTCTATCTCCTCCCCCTCTCTGGCTCTCTCCCCTCCCTCTCTCTCTCACCGCGCGCGCGCGCACAGCCACGCACACGCACGCACACACACACACACACACACACACACACACACACACACACACGCACACGCACACACACACACACACACACACACACACACACACACACACACACACACACGAGTGTACTGTAAATCAAGACACTGTAATGAATCTGGCCTATAGGGGGCAGCCACGTCGAACAGAAACTGATTTCAAAAAAGAAAAGAAGAAACCCCATGTTTCTTCTTCTTCCGCCAGGTGGAAAACATGTCGGCTCGCTGCTACACAATCACAATGTTACACAGGACGGTCATAAATGCGTTCAAGCTGCACAGCCGGACTCCGGGAAGACCCGCTATCCTGTTACGACCACTGGGTTCATCTAGTGCAGAAAGCAATACGAATCGTGTGAAGATAGAGGAGTCTACAGATGAGTATACATTTGTGGAACGACTGATCCCACGATCACTGGTCCCCACTCCGCCTAAACACGACGGTCCTTCCCCGTCAGGCTGGGTCCCTCCGTCCGAGTCACCTCCAGACCTGCCTTACATGATCCGCCGTTCTCGGATGCACAACATTCCCGTCTACACCGACATCACCAACGGCAGCCGCAAGACGACCCTCGTGCGAAAAGTAGAAGGTGACATTTGGGCGCTGGAGAAGGATGTCAAGGAATACTTGAAAGAAGTCACCGGCAAAGATTTGCCGACACAAGTTAACGAGGTGACCATGACTGTTCGTGTCAAGGGCCATTTCGAGTCAGAGTTGAAGGCCTGGTTATCGAAAAAGGGATTTTGATGATTTGTGGAAGAACTGAACTGGTCCAGTTGTACAGTTCTCCAGAGTCCTGACGGTGACAACCGTGACATATTGTGTTCCTCATGGTGAAGAACCAGGCAACTAAAACTGTATTGATCTTTTGGTGATCGTGGATATTATGATGACTCTGAGCCAGGTTCAATGGGTTAGCTGTCACTGTATCACTAACCTCGGTATCAGGCGTTTGTACTGTCATGGACTCAACCAACAGACACAAACGTTTCCTTATATTGAGGGACATGTGATGCCACCATAAGGTGGCATGTCCAATATATGTTAAAATCTGCCCTGCTGCAACTGTATACACCATATTGATATCGTGTGTAAAATTAAAGGCTCAATTCTAAAGACTTGCTTTGTTTGTTATTTCACTGTGAAAGTGTCATATGTATTCATGGCCTGTAATACAAGTCTTACAACGTTGAACCTAACATTGTGAACCCTGTTTTACTTTGCATCTGCAGTGCTAATGTCAATTCTGTCATGTTGATTGTTGCTGCAATGTCGAGTGTGAGATTAATCAGTGAGATAATAATTAAATAGCCTATCAGTAAATTACATTGGTGATGTTGTTGGTAATGATAACTTGACACTCATGTCAGTTTGGGATAAGATGTGGTAATTCAAAGAGTTGACAATGAAGGAAGGTAAAATATTTTAGAATTGTAATTGTCACAAGCACAAGTCTACATAATATATATTTACAATGTCTATTCGAAACAAAAATTTGGTCTCTCAGCATCCATAAAACATATTTGTTCTTTTCAGGCAGTTGCAAATCTATTATTTAAAATGTGTCAAGTATTCTGAAGAATGTGCCCAAGAGCATTATGGGCTTTCCAGAAACTGCCAATATACACTAATCTAACACCTCATTTGCAATCGTTTTTTTCAATCGTATGACAAAGTATAAATTAGGATTAAAGGTACAGTACATGTACAGTACATGTTAATTAAGTGATAAGGGTTCATTCTGGCCCATATTTGGAGCTGAAGCTTTTTAGACGTGATGTCAATTAAGAAATACATTCTGCAGCAAACCACAACAAATTGAAAATGAATGGTGCAATTTAGATGCCACAAGTTCAATGGCCAAATGAACTGGTGTGTAAACTGTTTATGGTATAGTAGTGACTAGTGGTCATCACAGGAAATTGAATAGATTTTACTCTGCATTTAACCCATCCTAAGGAGCAGTGAGCAGCACACAGGGATTAACTCGTTTTAGCGAGTTGATCCTTTTGGTGTAGTAGAAAACCCAATGCAAGCACAACATGAACTAGTTACTATAAATCGCTCTAGATGAATGCCCTGCCCAACACAAGCATTGGATATTTTATTAAATGTAGTGTAAATTAAATTATTTTGTTAAAACAAAGATTTGTATTGACAAGTTAAAGCACTATATTCTGAATCAGCAGACATAGCTATTATAATTGTTCAGTAATATTTAATAAACAAAATATATTTTCAGGTGGGTTGCCAATTTCATCCAAACATGCCACCAAAATGTGGAACGCCCTACCAACAGTCATTAAGACATGCGAATCCCTTGACTCCTTCAAAACCGCTCTCAAAGGGCACCTACGGACGGCTGCAACTCGAAACTGCCCCCCGTAAAATCTGAATCCCCCCCACCGCCCACCCCTTTCCCCCCCTCACTGTATGTTTCTTTTCCCTTTTTACCTCCTTTATGATGAATTCCTGTTCTGTTCTTTGACTATATAGAAGTGTCTATTTGTACGTCTATTTGTACGTCTCCCCGACACGGTCGAGGCAGATGGCCGCCCACCCTAGAGTCGGGTTCTGCCTGACGTTTCTTCCTAAAGGGGAGTTTTTTGTTACCATTGTCGTAATATTGCTTGCTCTGGGTGGATCTTTGTTGGTTGTAAAGTGTCTTGAGACAACTTGTTGTGATTTGACACTTTAATAAAATTGAATTGAATTGAATGCTTAATTGGGTCGTCCACTCACAGTTAAGTCTTTGTATTGAGTTTGCTTGAAATGTACTGTAATTCTGCAAACTGTTAATAAATATTTCAATCAATCAATCAAAACAGGAGGGAGTACCATTAATCAGCTTCAATTTTACAGTGTTCATTTCAATGTTGTCTGCTCATTTCTTTATCATCACTTCCAATTATGCTTGTTTATCCTGTATGAGGTCTCTCTCCTGATTACTTCTTGTATCCCGACCTGAAAATGCAGAAACACAAAAAACACTTACTCTACACTTAACTTTAGATTTTTTTTGCAGCATCCCTACGTGCAAACTCTGCACAGAAAGGCCACCCCTGCCAGGGTTTGAAGTTGAACCCTAGTCCATACTGTGAGGCATCCTTGCTCTCCATAATCCGATGAGGAATGGCATAAATTATATCATTCATCCAGTCTGTGAAATAGATATCGCTGGTACTCAATGTTGGGTCAGGGACCACCCGAAAACTCCAAATGGACTCTCACAGGTCTGTAACCCAGATAGTATACAGTACTGTATGGAAGCAATTGGACCCATTTCACTGAGGATTTACAGTATAGATTGTGGTTTCAGTATAGTTTAGTGGTTCAGTTCTTACCCTTTTGTCATTGATTCATGGATATTTTTAACATTCATAAGCCAATCATTTGATGACCAGCAGTGTTGATTGGCTTAGGAATGCTACAAAAAAAATCCTTTAAAAGGTTTAGATCAGTAGATCTGAACCTAGCTGCAATTTGCAACTCTAGATTTTTTTATAATGGGATGAATCTAGAGTTGCAATACCCTCCATTGACTCCCTACTCATCCAATTTGCGTTTGTGATCTGCTTGTTTTAAACAACGTTAAACTCACCATCATTGCAGCTCTAGGCCAATCTTGAATTATCCTCTTTCAATCTGCCGAGCTTTTTTTTCATAAAAATCTACCGTAGGCATGTTATGAGCGTTGCAGTTTGGAAGCACTTGTTTTTTTTTAAACGGGTCACGCTGGCATTATGTGCAAATTCGAAACAGGTGCTACACAGAGCCGTTCAGTGACTTACAACGAGTGCTTCCAAACTCCAGCACTTAGAAAAAGAATCACTTACACAGAATTTCTTGACAGAAAGTAGCTCATAAGTCTACAGTGGATTTTTAAGAAACAAAAGCTCAGCAGATTGAAGGAGGATAATTCAAACTTGGCCTAGAGCTGCAATGTTGGTGAGTTTAACGTTGTTTAATACAAGCAGCTCGAAATTTGGAGTAGGGAGTCAATGGAGGGTATTGCAACTCTAGATTCATCCCATTATAAAAAAAATCTAGAGTTGCAAATTGCAGCTAATCTGAACCACCCACACACATGCCCAATTATTTGAAATAAAACGATCCCCATTAAAATGTATTAATTACAAACCCTAATTATTACAATTCATAAAATTACCTTTCTCCCTAGATAAAACACATCTGATTTTAGGTGAAAAATGGTTTTATTTTGATATTAAAGGATGTACAAGTGATGATGAAGTGATGAAATTTTGCAATAGCTCATCCTATCTTGGCATTTTCAAATAAGATTTTAACCAATGGCATCCTGCAAACTCAAAGTATACAAACAGTGATTTCTTGCAGTAAGCAATTCTGCCTCAAAAACAGCCAGTGGAGTATGTTCTTTCCATCAGCTGTTTGAAAATATCTTTTGTTCAAAGTCCCCGTTTCTGTACACATAGTAAGCAATTCATGGAACTTACATGGCATTTTCAGGGTTTAATATTTGCTTTACTTTTGAAATGATGTGGTGTTCACTGTTCAACAACTAACTGTATATACACATCAAAACCAAATGCTTTTCCCCTTTACCCCACCCTTTGTGGCAACCATCAAAACAATTACAGGACAAAAACTGAATGTACTGCAACAAAAAGGTGTATGCATTTTCTTTCGGCATTTTGTGCCTTAAAAAAGTTGCAGTCCTGATTTCAATTTGCTGACATCACTGTGGGTCCAGGGGAGGCCTTGCGATGTTCTCTGTGGAACAGACACTCCTGGAACACTGTGCTGAGACGTGCCTTCCATCTCCACCGGCTGGTCGAACACAGTGATAGTGGAGTAATTCTCTACCATGAGGCACGACGGGTCTTCCGATTGCCCAGGCACTTTACCGAGAGGAAAGTTCTTCCACTGCACTTTATCTGTGCACATCTGCCAGGGAGATCCCTTGAGCAACTCTGCCTTCTCTGCCTGAATCTCCGGGCTCAGGTCCTGGAAAGTCTCACTTCCGTCAGAGATGGTCTTCACCCGTCTCCCATTGGGCTGGTGCCTAGAATGCTGCAACTTCTCATTTAAACTCTCTAGTGTGTATATGGGCTGGTGCTGGTCTCTGCGCTCTGTAGAAGTCACACTTCCCGAGTGTGTGCCCTGTGTGTAGATGGAGCAGAGCTGTAGTAGCTTCTGACGGGTCTCCGCAGGCAGTGGGTGTTCCATGTCATCCAGAATGAGCTGAAGTAGGTGAGGCGTGCTAACACAGGCAGCATCCAGACAGGCAGAGAGAAGCTGCTGCCACCTCAGCTGAATGCGGTTCACAAAAATCCTGTGCTTCATTCTGGGCCTCATCTGACCTTTGGTTTCAAACTGGTAACTGGATCTCTTGGTGTTGCAGAGGAGGAGCTCAGAGATCCAAGCAGATATGTAGAAGGACCTGTGATTGTCTGGTTCTTTTGAAAGCTGCTGGAGCTCAGTGAACAGCTTTTCAAGGAGGATGTGAATAAAGGACGCCGAGTAGTTCATCTTCAGGAGTGGGAGCCAAAAACACAAAAACAGGTTAGGAATCCGGGGAGCAGTTGAACTGTAGTCTTCAGAAGTGTTACAGTCCAATGATTCCAGTTGTTCAGCAGTGGGAACTAGAAATCCATCTTCCATCAACACATCAATTAGGGTTTCACTGCATTCTACAGCCAAGTGCTTGACCTGAGCAAGAATCCAGGTCATATCTGCAGAGGGGGCTGCCCACAAGCACTTCTCTTTGTCCTCATTGAGTCCAGCAAACGTCTGGTACCGTTCTTTTTCAAACGATATCAATAGTTCCCGTGCTCTCTTGTAGTTTTCTATTTCTTTCTGCCTTTCAATGAGCTTGTCCTCCTGTCGTTTCAGCTCCTCCTCTTCATCATCTCCTTCTTCAGATTGTGAATCCCAGTTTAGCCCACCGCCCAACTGTTTGGACCAGTACTGCTGCTGGAGCCACTCCAGTACAACGTCACAGCCCTTGCGACACCAATTCAAAGTAGGGAGCTTGTGATGGGTGAAATCGTGCCTGAGGTCTACGATCCACTCTGGGATTTTGAGCTCTGAGGCCAGTGATCTTAATGGACGAGCAACGAACCCCTGCTTACGCTCTGTGATTAAATTGACAAACCTAACAAGGGCCATTCCATAGAGCAGGACGAGGTCGTCGCCATCGAGTTGTCCCGACTTGTCCAGAACTTGACACCGCACGAGCTCTGCTGTACCCTCCACTGCAACGGGTGTGTTGTTGGAATACCTGCCTTTCCAGGCAGAAATCCTGTGCAGGGCATACTTCTGTAACGCAGAGTCCTTTGAATACAAGTATTCAAGCACTTGGTCCCACTCAGCTTTGTTGAGCCATGCTACCACATGGCGGTTTTTATCGGAGCTTTTCTTCTTCATTCTGGCCACTTGAAGAAACGCAAACAGACTCGATCAATGCAGTACAGTGCAAACTTACTTTCTATCACGACAAATCTAACTTGCTACAACCAGTCCGTGGAAGCAGTGGATAAAGTAATGTCTTCAGCGACGTAAAAATACACGTCGCTTTATTACTGAGCTAACCGAGCTGTAAACCCACTGTGTGACGGAAATGACGTCACTCTTAAAGTGTCGACCACCACCAGATCCCGCCAGGCGTCATTTTAAGTCGACAGATTTGTTTGGAAGATGGCGGGTGCTTTGAAAGAAAACAAACTCGCTCAAAATATGTACACTGCCTTGCAGGTAAATTACCGTTTTCAGCATAAAATCGTCAAATCAGCATAGTCTGTAATATATGTCGTAAAATGGGGGCGATTTAAAAGTGCGAGAAGTACTTCAACATATTTGTTGTTTTTGTGTTTATCATTCAGGCTGTGTCTTGTCCCCTGGTTGAAGGGTTGTATTTACAAGATGCTGACAGTATGCAGCAGCTGCTGTGTACTCCCTCTCAGCAACGCACAGATATCCTGGCTTGGATTTGCACCATGTATGTATTTCATTTATCTTTCCAAACTTAAAAAGGTATGAATGAGAAAGCTATTTACCTTCGAAGAAAAACCCTATTTCCGTCTTCTGTTTTTATTGACAGCGTAAATCCAAATCTGAAGTTGTCATCCCTGAAATACAAAGACCCTGATGTTCTGGCTAAAGGTGAGGCGGTGGTGGTCTTTTTTCTGAATTCATATTGTTTTTAAATGGGATTTTAAGATTTTATCAAGGGAACTAATGAAACACAGTATATTGTGTATATTATATTATGCACACAGTATTAGTCATTATTTTCGTGCACTTTTAGGCATTAACCTTTTTCTTCTTTCCTTGAAACAGAAATGGCAGCTCTTGGGCAGGAATTGACTCTCTGCGAAGCAGATGACTTCGATCTCATCAGGGTGAGACCAGTAGAATAGTAATAAGACTGGGAGAATGGAAAGCCAGCACCTATTTTTAGAACACTATTTGCAATGAAGTTCTCTTACCATTAGAAATGATGTGGCACGGTGGCACAGTTGGTAGTGCTGTCGCCTCACAGCTAGAAGGTCCTGGGTTCGATTCTCGCTGGGGTGTGTTTCCTCCTGTGTTTCATCAGTGCCCTAGGTGGGGTTGGCAAAAGGGCCTTTCTGTGTGGAGTTTGCATACAATTTACAATTTAGGCATTTAGCAGACACTCTTAATCCAGAGCGATTTACATTAAGCAAGAACGGAAAGCATGGCAATACATCACATAAAAAAGTAGTTATCATGAATCATACATAAGCTAAGTAACAGTGGAATATCTATATAATGAAACTATGCATTATGTATACTTTATAGTGCTATGTCTACATAAAATGCTATAAGTCTACATAAAATGCTATCTAAGTTACATAAGTTGGGCCTTTGCATACGCCTGTAAGGTCGTCGGGGCTAGGGCAAGTGCTACAGGCCATGATGTAGTCTGAAGACTAAGA
Source organism: Electrona antarctica (assembly GCF_951216825.1). Lineage (NCBI taxonomy): Eukaryota > Metazoa > Chordata > Actinopteri > Myctophiformes > Myctophidae > Electrona > Electrona antarctica. The sequence continues at coordinate 21,955,912 of NC_136807.1, read as the reverse complement.
GGTGGGTTTTCAGACTACGGTGGAAGATTGGGGCGGCTGCTGTTCTGATTGTAATGGGAAGTGCATAGTTCATAGTTTTGAAGCCAGAAGGGAGAAGAGTTTGGGACGTGTGGAGCGTTTTTAGTGAAGATACTTCCAGCTTCCCTGCGTTGGCTGATCTGAGTGTGCGGGAGGGTTTGTTTGGTTCTATCAGACTTGCAAGCTGCATGTTCTCCCCGTGTCCCCTAGGGTAGGTACCCTCACAAAAAACTTGCACTAATCCTGGTCTCTAAACTACCTCCCCCTGGCCAGTCGGGGCGCATGATGGAGGGGAAAGGAACTGGTCGGAATAACATGTTCCTTCCAAGCGCTACATCCGGCTGGGGAAACTCCCCTGTCAGGTGAAAAGAAGCAGCTTGGACTCCTCATGCATAGAAGGAAGCATGAGGTCAGTCCGCTGCCCCCCAGGTTGGCAGATGGATTACATTAGATAATTGACACTGGGTGAAAAAAATGGGTTGCAAAATCGTGGGATAAAATAAATAAATAATGTCTGCTGGGACGCCCGCTGGCCTAGCGGTCCAGGTGCTTGCCACATATAGGCTCTGGCCTGACAGCACGTTGTGTGTTCGAGTCCCGTTCATGACGACATTTGCTGCATGTCTCTCCCCTTCTCTCCCTCCCTCTTTCCTGTCCATCTTCACTTTAACTATCTATATGTATGTATGTATTTGTGACAAGTCAAGGCCCCTGCCTTGACTTGTCTGTCTAAATTAGTTGTTTCCCCCCGATCCAGGGCAATGCAGGCCCTTGGCAACAGCTTCAATTTCTGGAACAACTATTAACTTTGGTCCCAGGCCCCGCAAGGCCTACTGAAGAGGACGTGGATGGAGAAGTGCTACTGAGAGACCTCTACACTGCTGAGACTCTGCCCCATCTCACACACATGCTAAAACCTACACTCGACCCCTGGCCAGCTGACATGAAGTACTCACTCTCCCTCTTTATTCTCAAATTATTGTACATGCTCTCCCTCTTTATTCTCAAGTTATTATTCACATCTTATTGTTTCTATTGTTGGTCTTAACTCTCAACAACCGGTCCCGAATGTGATTTCCTAAATGTTTTCTCCACTGCTGGACCGTCATCTAATTTATAAATTTTTTTCAGGGCTTCACGCAAGGGTCTGAAGTCATCATCTTGCATACTGAGTAAAGAGGAGACTGCAGATGTTGTAACTCTTGTCCATTCCACACAGACTACATTGGAGCAGCTACAATCGGAGGTAAAACTGACTCGAGGTGAAAGTGGCAACACTAAAAATATTGAATTCTGTACTTCAAATGAACATATTATTGTGCCCTCAAAGGTAGCTTACAATCATATAAATAAAACATGATTTAACATTTTTATCTTGCATCTATTTATATTTATATTTGTTTATGGATGTCACTGGCAGCAGTGAGTGCTACATTGTTCTTTCCTACCATTCGTTGCAGTGTGAATTCTTACAAAGTGAAGCTCAAGGTTCTGGAGTCTTGTCTCCATGTGCATTGCGTGTGGCAGTATGTGATCTTTGTCAGCTAATGAGTGCCTTCAGACATGTCTACGAGACGGACCTCAAAGCTTACTGCAACAGACCCCCCCCCAGTCTTAGCAGAGAAATGGACACCTTCCGCAGGGTGCACCAGCTACTGCAAGCCTGCAAAACAGTAAGTAACCAGTACTATACATAAATACATGCATACAAATAAACACACGTTTCTTATAACGGAAGAAAAAGGGTTTCCCTCGTAAACCTAAATCTTTTTTTTTCTTCTGTTGCTCTCCCTTATTTATTAGGAGTTAGAAATGATAAATGAAGTATCAGAGGCCTCTCAGGCCATGACTGACAGAGTGAGCAATCTAAAGACAAAGCCTCTGTACTGGAACCGTGGACAAAAGTGTACCTTACGTAAGTACACACACACACACACACACACACACAATACAGCGGCACACCAGGGCCATATGTATCAAGGGGTGTATTATGTGTATGTATACAAATTATGCTGAGCAAATATGTACGCTAAGATCTGCATGCGTGAAAAGAAGACTTGACCTTAGAAGATGCCTGCATCTCCACATAACTCTGCAGGTGATGTACCAGTATGCTGGACTGCAGGTTTTCAGGATGAGTTTTTGATGAAAGGGAAGGGTGGTGATAAGAGATGGCAGCATTGACATTAAATGTTTGTTGGCATTCTGCTCAAGATCAGATATGAATTTGCTAATGTATAGTCCATTTGCATGAAATAGAAATTCCTCTACAGTTTAATGCACTTTTACCCTGGTGCAAATCACTATATAAAAAAATAAAACTTCTGCCTGGGCATTGTTGTTACTGTTTGTATGTATGGCCACTTGATGCTGTTGACAACAGCACTGTGTGCTTCCGTACGTTGTCAAGCTTTATGGATATACTGATTTCCTTTTCCATCAGTACCCACAGTGACAAAACTACTAGTATTTGGTGTACTAACTATGGTATTACTGTGCTTAACTGACCAGCCAACTGGCCTGGCTGTCCTGAACCCCACAGAGTGGAGAACTACTTTTTTTTAGGGGTGCTAGCCCCTCCTATACAGCCTTTGTCCCCACACGTCTCAATATTTTCCATTGACAATGAAAGGGGAAATTAGGTCAAATGTCCGCTAAATCTTGTCTCCACACGTCTCAATATTGCCATTGACAATGAAAGGAGAAATTATGACGTAAATTAAACATTAAAACGTTAAATGCCATTGACAATGAAGGGAAAAATGTACGTCATATGTAGACGAGCAAATCGCTAACCAATCACATAAATTCAGTTGTCATCTTACATGATCATTGTGAAAAGGGGGACTTTTTTGAGGGGAATCAAACTGTGTGTGTGTGTGTGTGTGTGTGTGTGTGTGTGTGTGTGTGTGTGTGTGTGTGTGTGTGTGTGTGTGTGTTCTCGTTCTCCCCCCCCCCCCAGCGGAGCAGTTGGATGAACTAACCAGGAGGTACAGCGACTTTCTTTCCCTGCATCATGCCTAACAAAGTAAAACATCAACCAGTGGTCCTGGTCATGTACCTCACCTTCCATGCCACAAATACAGACTTGAAAAAGTTGAAAATGAATAACCCTTATACCATATGAAATAAATCCTCTTAGATTAGAACAATAAGTAGTCTATAACACAAGACAATACACTGTCTGTTCTTTTCCCCTGTTATGGCCCTGCTGGCATTCTTGTTTGTTTGTATTTATTTTATATTTCTTTAAACTTAACTGTTATTTTCGTCTGTGTTTTATTTTTTCTTAATAAAGGTCTTATTGCTGATTCTGCACCATTTTGTCTAAATGAATAACAACACAAATGTATTATGAGATCATTGTCATAGGGGAGGGTCCAGTTGGTAGTAATTAATAATGTCACACAAAAAACATGTTTATTCTTATGCTATAGTCTGCTGCCAGAGTTTCTGACATCATCCTCTTGACATTTATAATTCTGTTGTCATGGTACATTATTTTCAAGTGATCTTGCATTTTGATTTATGCATGTTGTTTAGGACCAACATACAGCTGATGCCAAACTTAATAGACTTTGTGAATGAATACATTAATTTTAGAGTAGCCTACTTTTACTCAATTATAAGGATATAGGCCCATTTGTGAAAAAAAGAAATGCCTACTTTTAAAGCAGCGGGCGGTCCGCTCTGAAGAACATTACATAAGTCACCAGTGGAGGGTGTAGTACACTGAGTAACTGACCTACACACGCCTAATTTAAACCCAGAGAGATAGGCTAGTAGCCTGCCCTGCCCTATAGTACAATAACTGAAAGCTACATTTTCCTTGCTGACGCGGAAATCTGGCTTCTGTAGCTTCTTCACGCGTAGGCTACTCAGGAGTCTGGACGGCCCAGCCCAGGACGGGAAGATAATGGATAGCGAGATGAGAACGAATAAACTTGGTGACACTGACAAAGAGGTAAGTAAAAAGACGTCAGACATGCACATTTGACGGCTGTCACTTCCTCTGAAATGTAATTACTGTCGGAGTGGCGCGCACGCACCCACCCAAAAGTTCTGGTGCAGTCTACATGTGTGACATTTTGGGGCGTATTTTAGCCAATTTGTGAATAGACTGCCCTGCTGCCTGCAACAATTACATTTTCGCAAGGATTTAATTATTTTAAGATACCGTATATTTCCAAATAACAGCCCTTACTCAAATAGCCGCCCACTACCTAATAACGGCCCAGGTTCTGACACCATTTTGCGTAATAACTGCCTCGTCCAAATAACCGCCCTCGTCCATATAACCGCCCATGGGCCGTTATTTGCAAACTTAGTCAGCCTCATTTATATTATTATATATACAGCTTGCTGAGTTTGCAGATCACTCACGTGGCCTCACAATAGCGCAACAACAAAGTCCTCTCACTCCTCCACATCCCCAAAATAAATATGCTATAGTTTCACTGTAAGTGCCATATACTCAGCATATGCACAACCAATTGTTTTAATTCAAAGTGGTATATATTCTGTGAAATGTTTGTCATGGGGGGAACTGCACCACTCAGTTCACACGGGTGTGATTTTTATAATTCCAAGTGGTAAATACTCTGAAATGTATATTTTCATTGGCTGTATAACTCATGTTTTTAATATGCCTTCATAATGATATGGAGATGGTAGGGTAAAGCCCTAGCCATGTAGCCTATATTTCAGTGGTAGGTCTACACACTCTCTCAATTAGGGATTTTCCCAGCGGTTAATTTCACTGATGTGTACAACCTTTATTCAAATAGTTGAAAATGAATTAATTACAAAACTGTGCACATGTATTTTTTTGTATCTATAAAGGCCAAACCTTGAAAGAACCTTTGAAAAAATATATAAAGAGTATAGGCTATGAATAGGCTTAGGCTATGACTAGGCCTTTTAAAATGTATTGGAATCTGGGTCAAATCAATTAAGCTCAGGAGCTGTATAAGCTCACCTATTCTCAATATTAAATCAAAAAGACAAAAGACTTTGCCTGCTATGTATGTTTATCATATATAAATTTGCACTTAAACATGCTCGACAGTAACTGTAACCAAATAATGGCCCTGTGCTGGCCGGTGCAAAAATAAATAACAGCCTACTGCAAATAACGGCCCATGGTTCCTTATAAACGCCCGGGGTCCGAATCGATTTTGCATATTAACAGCCCGGGCTACTATTTGGTAATATACGGTACACGTGTTAACAATTCTGGTTACTATCTCGTACTATAGTCATTTGTCCAAACATCTCTGGGTGCACCATCAGTCTCTAATGCAGCCTACCATCATGGTTGTAATAAACTAGTTCCATCTGAGATTATGCCAACTTTAGGCTATATATGTTGCTGACGCTGATGAAACTGCAATCATAGGTGGGTATGGTAGTATTCTCAATTATCCTATACTGTGCAACTATTATAGCTATATATAGCCTCGCCTATGCAGATCTATTTTATCTATAATTTATATCGGCAAAGATATTGGTGTAGAGGGGGAAAAGGAGGCGACCCACCCCACCCCAGGGCAACTTAGGCCCCATTTACACTGGCAGACAAATCTAACCTGAATCAGATCTGTGCCACATCAAGATTGAAATCTGATTGGTTTAAATGGTCACATGACTCATTTAAACAAATCCGATTCCAATCTGGATGCGGCTCAGATCTGATTCAGGCTGGATTTGGCTGCCAGTGTAAATAGGGCCTTAGTAGGCATATATAGTGATTCTTAAGTGGTTCATTAACTTCTCTCCAAACTCACAGGCATGCACAGATTCCTCTGTGAAGTTGTACAGGCGCATCAACCTGAATCGTTATGCCACTAAGAAGAGTGCAGCTCAGAGCATGTTAGACATATCGCTGCTGATGGCCAACTCTTCTCAGCTGAAGACTGTTCTGTACGTGGGGCCTCGGTACCGTTTCTACAGTCATCTCATCATCCTTCTGTCTCTCTCCATCACCTTACAAATCATGGTGGGAGTGCTCCTCATCTTCATTGGTAAGTAAATCTACCCCAAAGGGTTATTCACACTGACAGCAATCATGGAAGGTACCAACCTGCTCACTGGGACCAGTTAGACAGGTGTTAATGGGACCCTGTCGGTTCCCATATAGTTCCCTTTCTCTCCTCCATCCTTTATTTGTTTGTTTTTTCTCACTGTTTTTTGAGGGGCGCTACCTATATACAGGTTTAATGTTTGTGTTTAGTTCAATGTTTGTTTTAAAAACACCATTAACACAAACATTAAATGCCATTAATAATAAAGAGAATGTAATGTTTGTTTTGACACCGTTTGTTTTACATCATCATTACATCATCTAATCATAGCAACATGAGTATAGACTTTAATATATTGGAGTTAGATTAATAGAGGTTACACGTAAAACATACCTGTATGTATTAAGGTTGAGTCGTTGTATTGTCAGGAATAATAATGATTCCATAATGTGCCCTTATTGGCTATTGAGGATATCTTGGGTGAGTAAAAGGTACTGTGATCGGTGCAATCATGCGATCGAGTCGGTTGGGTATGTATGTTAGGGTAAAAATAGTGGTCTCTTATTGGCTCCTCGATGTAAGATGATAAGAGTGCCCCTCACTTCACACAGGTGTGTTTTTTATTATTGTGAGTTCATACTTTTTTTTGGTTGATGTATGTATCTGCAGTGAAACATGACCTAAACGATGTGAGGAAGCATGTCAAGCTGAACAATATGAACAACGCAGCAACATTGTTTGTGTTCTTCACGGTCGTCATCAACATTTTTATCATGGTGCTTGGAACCGAGGGACATGAACTTGGGTAGGCACACACTTAACTTTAGACACTAAGAAAGGGGTTACAGCTGAGTTACATACATGAACATGCGGGTGAACACACACACACACACACACACACACACACACACACACACACACACACACACACACTCTCTCTCTCTCTCTCTCTCTCTCTCTCTCTCTCTCTCTCTCTCTCTCTCTCTCTCTCTCTCTCTCTCTCTCTCTCTCTCTCACACACACACACACACACATAGAGTCACAGACCGGCTCGAGATGTGTGACAAAAAAGGGATGCCAATCATGCCACACATATTGTTTACCTGACATAGTATACAAAAGAAAACAAATAATCAGATAAGGCTAAGTAGTCTATCATAATAACCTTTGAAATATTGATACCCTGTGCCAAAATATGGAATCTGGCTAAAAAAATAAAAGAATAAACAGCATGATTGTCATTTGGAATGTTAAAGGCAACAACTTGATGGTCAAAGTAAGTGGAAGTATTTAGAAGGACTGGAAATAGTTATTGAGGTTTAACTTGTGAACAAAAAAGACTTAAAACACTTAAAAACGTAATTAAATAAGGCAACTACCGTAATCCTACTTCCTATCCTAATTCATGTCAGCTCTGACGTCCATTACATTTAAATGAGGGGGCACTAACTCAATATGTTCTGCTACATTGCTTTTTGCCTAACCAGGATTCATTTGAAAACATGAAATTTATAGAACGATGTTTTTAACAGTAATGAGATAAGTAATTGAAATAATTTGTCTTCAACCGTGATTTGTAACCACCACTGTGGTTTCCAGGTCATCGGTAACACCTGTGATGTCACTACCAGAACCATACACCTTTCATATGACCATTGAACAGACAGTTGACTGGAGCCATTCAATCTGAAGGACATCAAGCTCTAAGTTGGCCACAATGTGATTTTAATATCTGTAATGATATATATCAGGCACAATGATGGCAAAAAATGTCCACCATTCATTCAATAACAATCGAGAAGTAATTTCATGTTTCTGTGTACAATATAATGCCTATGTTGTGGTTTGCTGCTTAGTATTTGTTCACTTCTACAAAGTTTCAGCTAATGTGTGGTCATATAGAACCATGAAAAGAACTAGTTTTCAACCAAAATATAACTTGCGTTATTCAGTTGAAAATCTGTTGTACGATGGAAGTACTGTATAGATGAGTCTCCCTAAGGGTCAACATTAGAATTTGTACAGGGAAGCTCCTTGGAGGCCAATATTATGGGACAATATAGTAAGTAGCCTAAAGTAGGCTATATTGTATTGTGCATATTGTATTGTGTAAATTGTACATATTTTGCATAGTTTCTAGCTATTTCTGTTTAACTTGATGTCTTTATATTGTTGCTTATCTTTATGCAGTAAATCATTTGTATACCATTGCTCTACTTAATCAAGCTCACCAAGACAAATTCCTTGTATACATACCTGTCAATAAAAGTGTTCTGATGCTGTGATGATGTCATCCTTTGCTGTATCACAATACGTGACTTATTCTGATACAGCAAAGGATGACTGGTGGTGAGATTGCTGCTATTTGTTTAAAAAAAAAGCTTTATACCAACAGGACCCATCAACCAAAGACAATTGGATGGTCATTACAGAAGAAATATACATCATATTCATTCTTAGACTACAAGAGGACAAGTTCTATAAAAAATGGGAAAAGTGGGATCTCTTCCTCCTGCTCATTGCTAATGTATCAGAATTACATTGTTTTTTATTGTGTATTGTAATATATTATGATAAATGTAGCCCTTTGTGTTTTTTCCCCCTTTTTTTTCTTGTATTTGTTTTTTGTTGTGTGTTGTTGTTTTTTGCTGTTCTTGTCTTTTTTTCTTCTCAATAAAAATTAGGTGAGGGAAGAAAAGCTCTATATAGGCCTACCCTGTATAACATGTATAATATAACAATGCAATGTGACATAGCTCTGTTTACACAATGCTGTACCCCCTCCAACTGTATATACACTTTCCCCACTTTCAACTGTTTTTATTATATTTTGACACTTGCTTTGGCAATGTAAACGTATATTTTCTCATGCCAATAAAGCTCCCTTGAATTGAATTGAGTTCCATCAATAAGTCAAATTGCCTTATAAAGTGACGATTGCATTTACAGAGCCTCTGACTAGGTCTTCGTACTCCAGACCAGTAGGTGGCGGTGTATATTGCGTTAAACTACGTGCGACGGTGCGAGTGAGATTATGCACCACTGCGACTGCGCGTGGCCGTGCCGTGTGCGTATTTGTCAAGGAAGTCTGAGGGCCCCCGTTGTTCTCCTTGATCTTCTCTTTTTGGCATTTCTTATTTGAAAAGACGCTTTAATACATCGCGAAGAATTGTATCCTGCTTTTTATCTTATCAATACACATTTTGCTACAATTGATAGACGAGCAGGTAAGTGAATGAAGGTGTACGAGTTGCAAATAGATTGCTGCGTCATGCGTATGTTCAGTCTGCGAGCGCGGAACTTTAGCTTAGCTAAGCTATACTATCCAATAAGTTGTTATTGGGTCAAATAATAACCTAAACATGTTGAATTCGTGTTTTCATTATTAACGTTTGCAGATCACATGAAATGTAACATCTAAAAGTTATAACCGTTGTTTATAACGAACAGGCTAACGTCTAGCCCAAACTGGAAAAAGCCGATCTACAAGCTCACAAAGCGTCTCATCCACAACACGGAGTGGGCTTGTAGATTGACCTTTTTGGCGCACGACACCGTCGTGGCAAACGCGGCCCGTGGCCTGCTAACTGCAGATTATAGCAAGCAGCGAGCGTTAAAGCGAGGGAAACTTAAATAAGGACTTAACGGGGTTAGCTATTTTATTTAAGTGTTTTTTTCCCCTTGTTTTTTGAACGAGTAACAGATTTGAGCAAGTCTCCGTATTAGTAAGCTTCTGTGTTCAAGGCGAGTAGTGATTAGTGAAACGTTCTATTTACGTTTGTGGGACACGCGCGACGCGCCATCATTGCGGCTTGCATAACAAATGGTGCAAACATTTAGTCCGCAATATTTCAGGCCAAGAATTCAAATAGGTTTTGTTTTAAATGTAATGATTGGTATTTTATGCTGTTTGGGTTCTAGCCAGTGCCGTAGAGATTTAAACTACTCTGTCCTTGACATCCCTTTGTTTAGTAGTAGCATTGCATGTTTCTTATACCAAGTATCTGCTTGTTTTTTCGTAGATAAGAAATCTCAGTTGCTGGCTGTAAAGTCTGTCTTCTAACAAGCTAAAATGATCACCAGAAGAAGAGGCCGTGGAATCAACAACATTGAAGTGCAGTCACTTGAAGTTGAAGATGCTGTGGTAACAGTGGACAGTCCCCCAAGTTCATTGGATAGCTCATCAACGGAGGATATCGACACAGCTGGGCTAGAGCTAGATGATTTACTTGGAATTGAAGATTTTGAATGGACACTTGAAAGAGATGCAACCACATCGCTCTTTGATATGGGATTGACAGAACTGGGAGTGTACAATGCCATGGATCGTGATTCTGGAATCGACGCATCAACAACACCATCTCCAGAGAGAACCTCTTCTGATCCGAAGCACAGAAGCAGCAGAGAAGACAAATCTGGGCACAACAACAAAAATGCCATCGCCGCCAGGATGAATCGTCTCAAGAAGAAAGAATACGTTGATGGCCTGGAGAAGAATGTGGGATTTCTTTCGACAGAGAACCACACACTCAAGCAGGAAAACTCCCAGCTGAGCAAAAGAGTGGAAGAGTTGGAGGATGAGACCAGGTACCTGAGGGCCGTGCTGGCCAACGAGAGCATGTTAGCCCAGCTCCTGTCCAGGCTGAGCGGTGTCAATGGGATGAAATTATCTTCCTCGCTTTTACAGGGGCCAATGTCAAATGACCACGACTACGCTCTGCCCAGGAAACGTGTGAAAGTGGAGGAGAAAGAGACCTCCTCTGGCGTGTGTCTGCACGTGGACAAGAACCATGTCTCGGTGGAGTTCTGCACCAAGTGTGCTGAGAGCGCAAGCGCATCGCTCAAAATGTAGGGTCAAGTACTTCTATCTGTTTTAAGATATTGACACTGAACTTGATATGCCTCAGTATAATGAGGAATGGGGATTGATTAATGAACACTGTTGAGTTAGTCAATAGCAGCATTATCTTAAACTGCTGAATGTGCATGTTTGAAAATGTCATGAAAATGAAGTTTCAAGTACACGTTAACTGCTAAACCTTGTTGACAGTTTTTTTCTAGGTAATGGTTGATCTACCATGCGGGATGAATTGGCTGTCAGAACACCTTTGCCAGCTTGACTCCATGGTAAGGATCAGACAAGAAAAGATCTAGTTTCCCCTGCCAGAGTACTTGGTTAATCCTCCCACTCATTTTCTAAGTGCGTTGCACATAGCAGTTAATCTGTGATTAAGATTTTAGTCTGTACTAAATGTAAAGGCAAAAAAACATGTTTAGTTTGAGGTGAAGGTTCACAAAGTGAGTAATCATTGATGCGGTTTAATTTGGTTAGAACACTGAAATAGAAAGTGATCCATGATGTAAAAAATGTTATGTTGGCATCATGTTTTGGTTTGAATTGGTCTCTTTGTGAACCAGCACCATTGTACAGAAGAATACTTTTCATTTAGCGCCACCTATTTTTCTTTATGCTAAAGTGGATTCTGCTGGTGGAAGTTGAAGAGGCTCGACGAGCTGCTGCCAACGTGGCCTGGTATTTTTTTAAAGGTAGTATCGGTAACAAATGGTGTAAGTGATTGCATTTTTTACCAGCACACCACCACATCCTAGTACTATAACTAAAGCAGAATATATTAATGGAGAAGACAATTGCTGCATTATGTTGTAGTAACTATATGAGGCTTTATGGTCTCATTCTAATGTTTTGTATACACTAACATTTTGGAATGTAAATATCTAATTAACGAGCCTTTCCAAAATGACATTGTCTCAGTGGTGAATCATTTTCAATATAAGTGTAACAGAATGTTACTATGTGTATATTGATATCAGTGAATATCTGAATAAGCATTTTTTTGAGGAACATGGGTTTGGGGAAAGCTTTGACAAATAAATCTTATTTACATTATACTTCAGTTTCAGTTTAAACTGTTTACAATGTGTCTTGTTCTATGTTGATATTAATGCATCTCTTTTTCTCTTTCTAAACAGCAAGCTATCTGCAGTAAAAGATCTAACTATTCCTGAACATTTGGGTAAAGTCTGGTAAAGGTTCACAAAACAAATGGCCAAGACCTCATTTGAGTGGATGTGCAACAAACTCTGAGAACCCATTTTTCAGCATTAGTGTTACTCTATTCCCTCAGTGAAATCACCACCCCAAAAAAAGGACAAGCCCTGACTAATAACATGTATACTTTCCCCCCCTTCTTATATTGATCCCAAATGACTACCCATCGGGTCTATTTGCAGAATTGCCCTGTCGTCCACTTTATCCACCAGCCCCCATAGAAATGAGTTCATAAGCATATCGCTACTTATCTATTTGTTGGGGTAAAACTTTTTTTGCTATTACACATAGTTGTACCACACAATCCGCCAGTCTCTGTCCGACGACATAGTGGAGTGGATGTGGTTTCATCCCACGTTGGTCTGTTTTGCGGACTACCACAGCTTGTGTGGCACAACCAAGGCATGGATGCGTGTGCAATTACAAATAATAACGGGCTGTCAACGATTACATTTTTAAATTTGATTAATCATGGCTTAAAAAAAAATATGTCCAAAATATGCCCTGTTCTTGTGGGAACCAAAAGATAAGTGACTATGTTAGTGCTGCACAATTAATCGAAGAAAGATTGAGATCTAGATTCAGACACTTATGCAATCTCATTTTGTCCAATTATCTTTAGTTACTCTAATGTTTATTTTTTATATATAAATATTTTCATGAGAATCGTGATCTCAATTCTTGTGGAGGAAAATTGAGATTCACATTTGAGCAAGAATCGTGCAGCACTACTAAGTAGCTCTCGCTCTCATGTCTGTGTCTCACCCTGTTGTCGTATGTGATCTGAGCCACTACCTATGTAAATTGTGCAGCCTTTTATGGCAATAACCGACTTGTGTTTCTTACCCCATCCAGATAGGGCTAGATAGGTCTTCTCTTTCCATCTCGTTTGGATCTATCAGAGCGATGACTAGTGCAGAGTGGATGGGATTATGGGGTGGGTCATCTAAGCATGCATTCATTGCATTAAAACTTTTAATGTAATTTCACAAGTTAACTAACTCTATTTTGACAGCCCTACTAATAACAGATTCATGGAAGAAAAGAAAAGGGCAATATGCTTATGGAATCGGCCCAGTGCTTTGAGCAAATGGACCCATAGCCAGTAATTTGGGATCAATATAAGTAGGGGAAAAAGGCTGTTATTTCTGTCCGCAATTGTCCCGTAAGGACACTGTATAATGCTGCTCAGGGAGTGTTTGTTTTTAACCCATTAAACGTGAGAAACCATCTGTCATTTTAGATTTTTGCGTTGTCTATTAAAAACAATAGCAGATATACAAGCTCGCAGATTGTCACTTCTTGCCATGCTGCGAGCTTGTTCATCTGCTGTTGTGTGAAAACTACTGATTTAGAAGGCATTTGTAGAGTCTGCCTCAGGGCTTAATGTGTTAAAGTTAAATCTGAAGACAATTTCCCCCTTGTTTTCTTGGACACAAATCAGGAGCCATTTAGAACAAAGTTGTCTAGAATTAAATGATAAGGCTGTTGTATATTAATATTTTCCCTCAACATTGACTACAGAAAAACAAAGTGCTGCAATACAATGTATCCCCTATGTATTGTCCATCTAGCAGTTCTGGAAGTGGAACTCAAATCCAGAAACCATTATACAAAAATCATAGTTCTACTGTTGCTTTGGTAAGCATAATGGGCTTGGTTCATAACTGTAGGAAGTCCTGGGTTTCCTGAAGGTGGCATGCCTGGTTGCGGCCCAGTTTCCCATAGCTTCGGAAACATTTGAAGGTGTCATGTTTCTGGTTGAAATCTGCGGTCTATTCTGAAGAGCATGAGCTTGTATCGTCTGACTGTAACTCCAAAAAATACTGACAAATGGAGCTATAGTGTGCGGATCTACTTTTTTGCCCTTTTATCTTGGTTAACAGGCCCAGTGCCTAATTTCAAGAGGTCAAATGGGCGATAAAATCTGCTGCTGTGCCACTCAAGCAATGCTATGCGAAACTGAACTTGAAATGGGTATGGCATCTTCAGGAAACCCAGGCCCACAGAACCTATTCTTAATCACAACAAACAGGCATTATGCTTCCTGGAACAACTTATATTTTATTATATAATAAAGTGACTGATTGCTTTGTCAAACTCGTAGGAAAACCATTTTCAAACTGATATTGGAAAACAATGAAGCAATGTGAAGTTTCCTTAGGAAAAAGTGCAATGCATGTTGATTGCAATGATTTATGCTGACCAAAGCAACAGTATAGAGCTGATTATATGACAAGTTTATATGAGCTATAGTCTTACTTGTTACATGTCGACGATGACAATAAGGGGCAATACATACATTTTAGTGAATAAATTGTGGTTCTCAGGATGCTGCTGTTGGGACAAATTGCATATGGTCATAAATGGTAAAGGTATCATTTCAATTCTGTTTTAAGGGTGGATTTTTTTCCATTGTATTGAAGCACTATTGCTCCCTGCATTGACCATGCCATGCTACACAGGGCATTGATCCTACTGGCAGTGTGCACATGGTCCAGTGATTGTGAGATTAGCTGTGGACGACTCAACTTCACCTACAGAGACCCACTCTATATATATATATATATATATATATATAGAGGAATTAAAATCCCTAAAAGGTAGCCCATTTCAAATCAATGGAAGGCAAAGTACACATGTATTTATTTCAAATCTACATTGATTAGAAATTTGTTATGTGTATGTGTTTGCTCAGTACAGGGGTCTTCCTGTCTCCAGCTATAGTAAACTGGATACATTTTCAGAACGAGATATTAATTTGATCCAATCAAGAGATAACTTGTATAGGATGAACAAGTGCAATTGGAAATTAAATATCAGAAATTTGGAATTGTTTAAAATTTAAATTGATAAATAATCTGGAGATTATGTTCACTTGAGACCTGTTGAACACTTGGTTACTGTCGGACTCCGAATAGCTTCAACAAACAAACCTACTTGGATGTACTGGCAGATAATTAACTAGGCTTTATGTTGAGCACTGACATTACGATGTTGTCGTCTGGTATTAAGTGATATGAAGATGCAGTTGGTAAAAGGGTGACTTTGTTGGTATTCAATCTATGCATACACTACTTTGTATAGTTCTATATGCCATTGGTATAATGTGAATTCTAAAATTGAGTGGCACTCTTCATTTAATTTTACCACCTGGTAAACTGGGCCTAGGACTAACATCCTGTCATTTTACAGTATATTGGTCTTGTGTCCATCTTTTGTTAATGTCTCAAATCAATTCAGTCCATGCTTCATTGTTTTCCACTTTGTGCTGGCTGAATATAGCTTATTTCATGTACTGTATGTTAAACTAAAAACATGTTTAACATTTAAGGTTTTCTGCCATGTCATTTGGTAGCAGCTGTGTTTGTTTATTTGGTAATGTAATGGGAAATGAGACTGCCAAGTCTAAACAAAATTCTAATTTGGATGGTCTCTGCAAATAACTATCAAATTGTTGATTTTCGTAAAATCTTAAAAGCAGGTCAAAGAAGGGTTCAGTGACTGTCCACAAACAAATGTCCCATTGTGACTGTTTCATGCTCTTGATTACCATCTGCTGGTGAAACAATGTTAATGGCAGTGGTACATTTACTTGTGTAAAAGTTTGAGGTCATCTACTCTACATACATTAAACACTTAGAAAATACCAAATCTACAAGCTGAAATGAAATTACATATATTTTGACACTAATACTTGTGTACTTAACAGTAGTTCTACATTGATACTTCTACTTAACAATGGTGTACTGTAAAGTAACTAAGTACTATGAACTCAAGTTCTGTACTTGATTACATTTTAATTTTCAATACTTTTACTCCACTACATCTCATAGGCAAATATCGTATGCATCGCAATGTGTTGAGATTGTAGATCTGCTATTTTCTAATGGCAGATCTAGCTTGGGTCATTAACACACACACACGGTGTAGTATATTTGCACAGAACCATGTTGTACACTACAATACATTTTGCCAATGAAGAAGCTATGGAAGGAAATAATGGAGACTACAGAGGATCTCTAACACGGTCTACAAAAAAAACATTTTATTAAAGGTCCACTCATGAATTTTAAACAAATAGCCTCGGTACCCTGGCTTTTGGCTGAATGTGGCTGGGGTTGAGGAGACACTAATGCAAATGTCAAAATATGAAATAGGAAGGCTTAGACATTCATTAGGACTATTCTATGAATAATCAGTATGGCAGGATTAGTAGTCTGGCATCTGACAGGCTATATAGTATTTTTTTATTGGCCTAAAATATTGTATGTATATATATATATACATACACACACATACATCAATCCACTTGCTGACGGGCTGTGGGTATTGGGCAATTCTTATTTTCATTAACATCCTATGGCAGGCAAAGATGTCAAACTTTCCTTATGCTTTAAGTAGTGACATGTCAAACTCGGGGGTTTCCATGATTCTGAATCCATTCCAAGCATTAGTTTTGCACAAAAAACACTCAGTGGCTATGGCTGTTTTTAGCCAAAGGAGTGTATTTTGTGCAAAACTAATGCTTGGAATAGATTCAGAATGGAAAGTTTGACATTTTTGCCTGCCATAGGATGTTAATGGTAGGGTCACAA
This sequence comes from Electrona antarctica, assembly GCF_951216825.1. NCBI lineage: Eukaryota > Metazoa > Chordata > Actinopteri > Myctophiformes > Myctophidae > Electrona > Electrona antarctica. The sequence continues at coordinate 21,939,203 of NC_136807.1, read as the reverse complement.
GAAACCCCTATAAAATAAATTGCCCAATACCCACAGCCGGTCAGCAAGTGGATTCATGAATATATGTATATAGACAATATTTTAGGCCAATAAAAAAAAAGACTATATACCAAATTTCCCACCCGTCCACCTCGACGGCCGGACTATAGCTGCTATGAAGGCCTCCCTGTCATCCCCAGGACTGAACACAACCTTAGTTATCACACAATCTCTTAAGAAGTTTATGTGCAATGAACAATTATGTGGTGTAAGTGAACATAAATTCTAATAACAGTGTGAACATTTTACCTGGTCCCATCTCTCATACTACTTATATGTACATAATACATTTAGCAAAAACAAAATGCCTTACTGTGTGAGATGTGTCACAGTGACATTGACCCTCTTAATGAGTAACCACTCGAAAATATTCAGGACAGGAGCAATCCTGTACCCTTAACTGGGTTTCCCTCTTTTCTCCTCTACCACCAAAAACAAATGATCTGTAATGAAGCCCCCTCCCAAACAAAAGTGATTATCTCTGACTACTGGTGCTGGCTTGGGTGTTGCTGGTGGCCTCTCTGTATGGCTGACTCCAGGTCTTAGGATCCTGGTCATGGATCTATATAAAAAATTAAGTAATTGCACAACTTTGGTTAGGGCACAATACATGAAATGATTTGTTTCAATGACATTTCCTCCATTTACAGTAGACAGTCCTTAATGTGAAACTAAATGGCTTTTAGGCCATGTAACAGCAGTACTTTAAATGAGTTACTTGGCAGTCAGCTCTTGTTAACACTGGTGGAGCCACCTTGACTATTCAAGGAGAGGGGAAATACACTGTTGTAGTACAATAATTGTACTACAATAGTTGTAGTACAATGTAATAGGTTTCAGGGGCCCAAGGACTTCACTGGCTTCAACAGCTATAGTATATGTAGATGAGTAGATGTTGCCTCACCTGGTCCTAGACAAGCAGGCAGTATAGATTCTATATTGTTTGCTTGTCTAGTACTAGGAGGTGAGTTTTAGTAGGTGCATACACAACATGGCACAAACAGATATACACAGCTTACCTGACCCATAAACTCCAGGATTTTGATTTTTGACACTTCCAATTCTGCACGTTGACCCCAGTGAAACTCATGCTCAATTGGCTCTGTGTGAGGAATTCTGACATATTCCAGGTACCTTGATGTACACAAAAACACACAAATGCTACATTGAAAACACAACACTATTTTCTGATTTTACTTATGAGAAAAATAAAACATAACCTATAGATAGGTAATATAACCTAAAATAGCCGATATACAAGCTCGCAACGCGAAGTGACACGGTACATGCTTGTAGATCTGCCATTTTCACTAGTTTGGGTCCCAGGCAAACATCTAATCTCTTTTGGGTCTCAACCTGAAAAGTTTTAGAACCACTGCTCTAGAAACACATAATTGCCGTTGGGCAGAAAACTTGCATCTCTATATTTCTTCTTTTTCTTTGTAAAGTAATGCCCTACTTCAGCATACAAGAGTGTCACAAAAGTGGTGAAAATAGCAGATCTACAAGGAATGCGATGTGTTCTGTGCTTGCAATGTGCTTTTATATCCTGTAAGTGCTATAGAAGCTTTTTTGAACAGGTAAAAAATCTGTTCATTTTAGCCACAAGAGAAAACAATTATCAGTTTCTCACCTTTGACGTACAAATTCATCTGTGACCACCTTCTTTACATCACCAAACTCTTCATGCTTCTCTCTGTAGAGCATCAAAACAAAAGCATTAATTACGATGTACCTTCCATAAAAGGACCAAAGTACTGGGTTAAGTGGGCATCATACTTGACTATGAGGCCGACAGCTGATGCTTTACATCAGAAAATGGTTAACATTACAGAGTATGATGTATATTAACATGTCACTAAAACACTGAATGTGAGATAAAGTAAATGACAAAGTAACATTTTTTTTAGTTAAAATACAAAATGCATTATTCTCAGGGGCAGTACCAAAGGATTGCCAAGATTTATGCTTGATATGAGAACAAGGAAAGACAACACAGAGACAGAATCCGTCTTACCCCTGGTCAACACGTAATTTCTTCAGTGTGTTCCAGATGAGAGCTGAAACACAAATCATGACCAGAGAGATGTTATTTTTACCATTATGTGCCTCTGTGTAACATATGTCAATTAATTGGACAAATGAACCGATACTTCAGTGACCATCATCCAGAAAGCTAGGACTTACATTCTTTGACCGCTCCTCCCTTCATGAAAATAGTGCTTAAGATCACAAAGAGCAGACCCATTTTGGGGTTTGTAGGCCTTAAACAAACAAGAACATTTTGATCAATTAAATCCAGCTATCAAAATGTATTAAACAATGGCCATTGAAAACAATTGATGTGGATAATCTATGGTGAAATATCTGCTTTTATATTCATGTTGTAGACAATTAATGAAATCCATCGAACAGGGTTGAAATACAAGACACTCACGTGTCCAGTGAGGCTCCCTCAGCCGTCTCCAGCTTATTAATCAGTATGTAGATGTGATTTTTGGTATCGATTTCAACCAGTTTAAGACCAAAGACCTGCAAGGAAGAGGATCGACAGGGTGAGGTGGAAGTTCAAAACATGTACAGCCCCAGTCTGGCTGTGAGAGAAAATTCCAACTCGTTGTCCTTGATCAGTCCTTGAGCAGAATGAGGGCCTATCAGTCGCTCAACATCACATGATGTTGAGGGAATTATTCTGTCCTTTCTTTCTTTTTAGACAGAATCTGATAGGCTAAAAGGCCTTGCAAACGTGAAGCGAGGAACGCAGGCGTTGTTGCCTGGATCAACATAGGTCTCCTCCAGGTCTGTTGAAGAGGGGTGCAACAACGCAAGCGAAAAAAAACAAAAAACAGAATCCAGGTCTGGTATGTGGTGTGCACGTAACGAGCACGCGAGCAAAACAAATTCACGGGGACGCGCTCACGTAAATACGCTTGCGTTGTCGCACCGCGACTTCTCCGAGCAAAAGCGCAGGTCTCATTGAAAATGAACTATAGGCGCGTTTTATTGCTCCCCGTTTGCAAGGCCCTTAAGACTGATTCATGTCTTTATGAATATTCATTCATTTTAAACTTTGGTTGATTGTTTGATATTAAGATTGTGAGTTGTGTGTTTCTGGCTTATTGTCATCACAACCTTACACTGAAACCCAACAAACCTTTGTCAGGGCTGCCCATGAACATGTAGCTCAGTACACACCTGCTCAAAGATCTGTGATGCTCTCTTCAAGATCTCAGGGTAGACGTTTCTGTACTCTTTCACCACCACATGTTTCACAAGGTCTAGAAGAGAGAGAAGAGGAATGGTGTATCAGACTTAAAACACTTAAAAAATGCAACGACCGTGAGGCGTTTGTGTGAGACTGTGACATACCTGATCGACGTATGGGAAGCTTTTTCTGATCCTTCACCAGGAAGTACTGCACCACCTCTGCAGTCTGATGGAAAGAAAGACAACGTGTGTGATTAAAAAACAACATGAAAGCCAAAGGTATGTTCACTTTTTCCCCCACAGACACCATGTGTGCTTTATGCCATTCATTACCTTTTGGTCAACCTGGGCCTGTGTGAGCTTCTCCAGTCCTCTCTGGACCTGTGATGTGCTCGGTTGAGTGAATGTAATATCGTCATCCTCTCCTTCACCCACCAAAGTATCTGAGGCGGCGCTCTGAAACACATCACACAGCAGAACGTTGCGACTTGCAAGCGCATCCAAACTCCAACACTTAAATAATCAACTGCACATAATTTATCGACAGATACTAGTAGCTCATAACATGTCTATGGGGGATTTTTATGAAACAAAAACTTGACAGATACAAAGGGGTTATAATCCAAGCTTTCTGTACAGCTGAAATGTTGGCTTAGTTTAACATAGTTGAAAACAATACATTTTCATGATACATTTCTGTTTGGCATGGGCTGTCAAGAGTTGTTGCAACTCCAGATATTTCCAGATATTAAAAATAGTATATTTTGCCTGCAAAGTTGAAAGTACAGTGAGTGACCAGTCTTTTACCCGTTTTCCTCTTCCTCTGCCCTGGCTCTGAGGCTGGCTCTGTCCCCCCCTCGACCTCCTCTGTGACATGGTGGCCACCCTTTATCTGACGACAAAACAACTGTAAAACAAAGTAAAGTAATTCGTTAAGCAATAAGTAATTTCCCTCAAACTTAGCGTTGAGAGGTTGCATCAGGGTTGCATGGTTATCAATAAAGTCGTTCGCGCGTGAGACCCAACTACAAAAATACATAAACAGCTAGGATATGATGTGATGTGAAGCTAAACTAGTGTTACCTCGCTGTTCACAACCATCGGCCTCATATAAAAAAAAGATAAAAAATACTCACTTCACTTGCTCATTGTTTTGCAGCATAGAATTGCACGTTTCCTCTTCCTCAAAACAAACTCCCTCTTTTTTTTTTCTTCTGAGTTTATTTACTGTTGGCAAACGATCTTTGAGTGGTGCGTTACCGCCACCACCTGGGCAGGAGTCGGGAGCCTGGTCGGGAGTGTGAAATGAAATGAAATTATTACTATATTTACCCAGGGTATCTGGGCTAAGCTCAAGAACTTGTTTCCAGCCAGGCCCTGCTCATAGAACACATTTCATCGTAGTGGTTCAATGCCTTGTTCAAGGGCACTTCAGCGGTGGTAATTTTAACGTGTCGGGCCGCTGATTCGAACTGGCGACCTTCCGGTATCAAGACCGATCCGCTATCCGTTCGGCCACCGCTGCCACTAAGGGAACAGTAGCCCAGAGATATATCTATGCAGTAGCCTAGATATAAAAAGATTATTTTATCACTTTCGTTTTTCAAACTTAACAATGTGACATATATTGTGCCTTCTGTTTCCTCAAGAAACATTAATTCATTCTGGTCAGGGGCAGGGGATCTTAGTATAATCTGATCTGACAGAAATAATTGACTTTAAAGAAACACATTTTTTCTGTTTTTTTGTTTGTTTCTGAACAAATATGAACTTTTCTAAAATTCTAGCCCACAACAGAAATCTGGACCATGCTTACATTTTCGGACCGAACGTTGGTATTTTGGCATAACCTGATCAACAGTAGGAATTGAATAAAAAAAAACACATTTTTTCTGCCATGTCTGTCTGTCTTGTCAGTTCAAACCCCACTCAAATCTTTACTTGCCAATATCTGCCATTGAGCCCTATTGTACATTTCTCAAATTTGAAAGCACTATATTTCTAAAACTATGAAACATTTCAAAGATTCCTTTTCAGGCAAACATGTCCACCATAAGATGAACCTAAAGGTTTGAAGGGGGTTTCTAGGTGTAAGTATGTAGGACTAGTAGCATGCCAAAGTTTGTGCTATTGTCATTGAGAATGCATTGGGCGTTTAAGTTAAATAACTCAGAAACTACAAAACATTTCAAAGTAAAAAGTTCCAGCATGTGTCTCCACAGTAAGCTGAATTATAAAAAGTGTGAATGGAGTTTCTAGGTGAAAGCGATTTGCCATGAAAGGTGAAAGTGAAAGAAATATGAAAATCATGAAAAAACGACATACTATAGTCCATGGTTTCGGATGGCATACTATAGTATGTCATTTTTTGTGCTTTTTGAGGATTTGAAAAAAAAGATGAAAATCACGAAAAAACGACATACTATAGTTCATGGTTTCGGACGGCATACTATAGCATGTCGTTTTTCGTGATTTTGGAGGATTTGAAAAAAAGATGAAAATCACAAAATAGGCCTACTACAGTTCATTGTTTCAGACAGCATACTATATTATGTCATTTTTCATGATTTTGGGGTACTATTAGTCCATGAGCCAGACCCCCCTAATTTGCGGGTTAATTACGAAATGGGTGGGCAAATTCTTGTTTGAATTTTTGACTAGCTGTACATCTCTACTTCACATTTTTGTATGATAACAATCGCAGACTAGCAGCTTAGTGGTTGTTATCATGCATTGAATACATGCACCCCTATATTGCCACATGCAAATTGTGACAACACATATATGATCAACTTTTGAACCTTACTTTGTGTAGAGACCAATGAAACCACTTTTCTGCATAATTCAAATATGGGGAATTGATTGGAATGGTTATTTTACTTCCACAAAACTTCCATATATGCTTAAATGGGCTTTTAATGCAGTATTTTGCACACACATCTAAGAAATTTAAAATAAGGCTTGCAAATATCCCCATTTTGGAAGTGTGTGCTAAGAACCAACATGTTACCCGCACACTGCCACTTGCTGGTTCAAGAACTTTATTTTAAAGAGTCATATAGCAACGTTTCGGCCTTTCGGCCTTCTTCAGGCATCAATGGCTATAGAAAACTGCTCACCATTCTAAGCTTTAATATGAGTGGTAACATGTGTTTATACGTTTTGTAACTCTAGAGATATAATTAGAAACACTATTATAGTGTGATAACACGAGCCAGGGCCATAGCTATAGAATCAAATGGGTGGGCAAAGCTGGTGTGATTTTTTTTTTTTTTACTTGTTGTGCATCTCTACTTCACAGTTTGGCATGATAACCATTGCAGACACATAGCTTAGTGGTCGTAATCATGCATTGAATATGTGGACACCTATATTACCACACACATTCTTACAAAAATATATGATCAACATTTGAGCCATTATTGTGTAGAGACCTATAATCACACCTTTCTGCATAATTCAAGTATGGGTAATTGATTGGAATAGTCATTTTACTTATTAAATACTTTCATATATGCTTAAATGGCTTTTTAATGCAAAATTCTGCACACAAATGGAATAATTAGAAAATAAGTCTTTCCCAATTTGAAAATATATGCTGAATGAGGACATCAACACATTACGCCACCAGCTTTTCAACGTGGGGCACTTGAGTTGAGCCAGCTGACACCATGCAAGGACTGTCTTTTCACTTTTCATGCATGCCATGCGTGCCAACTACCAGGCTGGCATTTGGAGAGGGAGTCTTCAACAACACCTGCAAGTCCCAAGCCTAGTTCAGCATGGCTGGGCCAGAAATGTCGAATGGATGCAGGGATCTCCAGCTCCTGATGTAGTGTTGCAGCTGCTGCAGTCGCAAATGCAAGCTCCCAGGATGCACATGCTTGACATGGCTTGAAATGCACATCAATGTGTAAATTACAAACATGCAATAACCAACCCCAAGAAGAGGACCTGATTATCACAGAGGCAGCCTTGACTGACTCGGAAATAAAGGACTGAATTTACCAGTGCAGTGCCCGTGGGAGCCTGGGCAGGGGCCCTGCCCAGAGCCTGGGCAGAGGACTTTTGTGGTGGTTCTGGACAACCGTGGGTCTGACCGACTCGACACCTTATATTGTAAGGACCTCTTTAAAAACAACATTGCTGATAAACTGGCACTTCTTGTTTGTCTCTTCATCTCGAGCAAGAATGCCTGCTTGATTTGCTAACCCTACTGGCCGCCACATAGAACTGGCCATGGCTGAAGAAGTCCCTCATGCAGAAGACCCCAACACGGTGTAGTGTCTGGCCCTGAGACTTATTGACAGTCATGCCGAAGCAGGGTCTCACTGGAAACTGTTGGCGGGGCAGAGTGAATGGATAGATGATGTCGGTTGGACACAGGGTGATGCGTGGACTTCATCATCCCGCATTGACACCAATCACAGATCTTGCAGCTTTAGGCGTGCATCTCGTGCTTTGTCTGACTCAGCTCTCCGTGCACGTTGGTGTGCGTCGCGCATCCAGTTGCGGTAGGCTCGGGTACCTTTGGGCATATTGGCATGTAAAAAAGGTGATCTGTAACTGCCATCTATTAGCCAATATATCATTCTGTTGAGCTGGTCAAGTCATGGTGATGTCAGCGGTATCACCTTTTATGCCCATCTTTGTCAGGCATGCCCAAATATGGAGTCTATGCAGATGTCAGAAGTCGGTGGGACGAACCCGTATTTAGGCATGCCCAAATATAGAGTTGCAGAGGCAGAGGCCTTGTGATGTTAGCTGTGGCCCGGGCAGAGGCCTTTTGTGGCGGTTCTGGACAACCATGGGTTCGACCAACTCGACACCATGGAACGCGTGTGTCGAATTTGAAGTAGGTGGGGCGAACGGTTCTCGTGTTACATGGATTACAGACGTACAGCTGTACAGACACAGAGACTTTTATATTTACATTTATAGTTAGATGATACATTGGCTACTACCGGTATATGGACATTGAATATTCCCTCGTTTAAAACCTTTGACTTTGACATGTTAACAAAATGAAAGAAGAATGTTGACTCTGTCAATACAATATTCAATCCAATATTTGGATTGAATATTGATTCGGGAAAGTTAGGCAAAATCAGGCATATTTTCCTAAATAATGCCTAATTTGCATATTTAAATATACAATTTCAGAAAACTTGTAATACAATAAATCATTGTTTGCATGTAATTAATCAACTAGGGAAGTTTCATGGTGATCACTAGTTCTTAATTTTTTTCATCCTATTCACCCATCATGTATATAGGTGAAAATAACAAAATGTGTGATAAATATGAAAAAGCTGCTCCTGTGGAAGTGTTATCATATATTAATTTACTTATATTGACCTTCTAAACAATTTAATATAGGTATGGTTTTGCCCACTCATTTCGTAATGAAAACTTGTCCGGCTCATGGACTATATGTCAGAGCCAGGAATTGAACCTGTGGCCTCCTGATTCCCAGGCAGGCTCTGTACCCAGTGAGCCACTGTGCTTGCTGTGTACAATAAGCAAAAAAGATAATGATAGAAGAGCCAGCGTGAGGGAAAAGCGTGACGGAAAGGCGTGACGAAACAGTGTGACGGGAAATCGTCTGTCTGTCTGTCTGTCTGTCTGTCTGTCTGTCTGTCTGTCTGTCTGTCTGTCTGTCTGTCTGTCTGTCTGTCTGTCTGTCTGTCTGTCTGTCTGTCTGTCTGTCTGTCTGTCTTCCTGTCTGTCCACCGTAAGTATGTAGGACTAGTAGCATGCCAAAGTTTGTACTATTGCCATTGAGAATGCATTGGGCGTTTAAGTTAAATAACTCGGAAACTACAAAACATTTCAAAGTAAAAAGTTCCAGCATGTGTCTCCACAGTAAGCTGAATTATAAAAAGTGTGAATGGAGTTTCTAGGTGAAAGTGATTTGCCATGAAAGGTGAAAGTGAAAAAAATATGAAAATCACGAAAAAACGACATACTATAGTCCATGGTTTCGGACGGCATACTATAGCATGTCGTTTTTCGTGATTTTGGAGGATTTGAAAAAAGATGAAAATCACGAAAAAACGACATACTATAGTTCATGGTTTCGGACGGCATACTATAGCATGTCGTTTTTTGTGATTTTGGAGGATTTGAAAAAAATATGAAAATCACGAAATAGGCCTACTACAGTTCATTGTTTCAGACAGCATACTATAGTATGTCATTTTTTCATGATTTTGGGGTACTATGTCAGAGCCAGGAATTTAACCTGTGGCCTCCTGATTCCCAGGCTCTGTCTGTCTGTCTGTCTGTCTGTCTGTCTGTCTGTCTGTCTGTCTGTCTGTCTGTCTGTCTGTCTGTCTGTCTGTCTGTGTGATTTTTTAATGATAAAGTATCTGTTGACCTATCTATCTATAAATGCACCACGTCTCTGTATGTCTGTACGTGTGTCGTCTGTAATGCACATAACTCAAGAACACACGTGTTCCACACCCCTGCAGGGAGTGCAGTGCCCAGTGTCGAGTCTGTCAGACCCATGGTTGTCCAGAACCGCCACAAAATGTCTCTGCCCAGGCTCTGGACCGGGCCCCTGCCCAGGCTCCATATATGGAGCTGGCTTGTTCTGACACCACAAATATGTTCTGACATCTGCATAGACTCCATATTTGGGCATGCCATATTTGGAGCTGGCCTGTTCTGACATTACAACACTTCATATTTGGACATACCTGACACAGAACTCCATATATAGGAATAAAGGGACACAAAGAGACAGATACAGAAATCTATATGAAACTCCCCCTGTCAGGTGAAAAAAAGCAGCTTGGACTCCTCATGCATAGAAGGAAGCATGAGGTCAGTCCGCTGTCCTCCCCAGGCTGGCAGAGGAAGTGTAGCGAGCCAGGATTACATTAGATAATTGACACTGCATGGTTAAAACAAAATAAAAAGGAAGAAAAAAATATATATATTTAAAATCACAGATTGCAATGGCATGGCTACGATTTGTGTTGTGAGTGACATCAGACAAGAGTTCTGGTCAGCCTATGTAAGGTGGTGTTGTTAGTTCTCTACGATATTGAAGTCAGATATGTGTGTCATGTTTAAATGCATATTAGTAGGTTCAGCAAGGCAGTGTTCCGACTCATGAGTGTAGTTCAGGTTACCAAGGCAACAATGGCTGAAATCCACAGAAGTTCTGGCTCCTCCTCTTTCACCCGGGTCAAAGGTGGAGCCACCACGGCAGCCATCCTTATCATCGGAGACGAGATTCTCAAGGGTCACACAGTAGACAGCAACAGTGTGTTTCTTTGTCATGCACTGAGAAAGCTGGGTGTGTGCGTTGAGCGTATTACGATAATCCCAGATGTGCCAGAGGTGATTGCCAGGGAGGTGGCACTCCTCTCCCCCCAGTACACCCACCTCCTCACCTCAGGAGGCATTGGCCCCACCCATGACGACGTCACCTTTCAGAGTGTTGCCATGGCATTCCAAGAGGAGCTACACCCCCACCCAGAGCTGTCCCGGCTGGTAGAGGAGTCTTTTGGGGCGGTGGAGAAAGACAGTGCTGCTATGAAGCTAGCCATGGTACCACGCTCCGCTAAACTCAACTTCAGCAAGGACCCCCAAACTGAAAACCCCCTACGATACCCCCTAGTAAGTGTTCGTAATGTGTACATATTTCCTGGCATTCCCTCCCAGCTGCAGAGAACCTTCAACAGTGTGGAACATCTGTTTGCTGGTTCAGGTACCGCGTTTCACACAAGAGAGGTATTTGTGGATGCAGATGAGGTAGACATCGCCCCAGCTCTGACACGGCTCCAGGCCAGCTTGGGGAAGAGGGTATGCCTGGGGTCATACCCAGACTGGCTGAGCAACTACTGCCGTGTCAAGCTGGTCCTGGACTCGGACAGCCCAGAGGAGGTGGAGCGCGCTCGAGTAGAGCTGCTGGAACAGCTGCCTAAAGGCAGTGTGATTCCTCTGGTCACTGACCCTGTGTCCATCGCTCCAGCAGAGGTCCACAGATTGGCTAACAGCGGTTGTCCGCTGGGAGACAAAGTGTCTTCAGCTCTGAGGACAATAGAGGAGGCGATGGACCGTTACCCCTCTGAGGAGGTATGTGTTGGATTCAATGGAGGAAAAGACTGTACTGCTCTGATACATCTCTACTACGCCGCTCTGAAACAAAGGTGTCCAGATTGTAAAGACAAGTTAAAAGCTCTCTACATTCGTACCGTCTCTGCGTTTCCAGAAATGGAACACTTTATCCAGGACAGCATCAAGAGATACGACCTGGAGCTGATCTCAATGGAGGGCACTATTCGTCAGGCACTCAGTGAACTTAAGGAGAGGAGACCAGAACTCGGAGCAGTACTGATGGGAACCAGGAGAACTGACCCTTACTCACACACACTCACACGCATGTGTCCTACTGACCCTGGCTGGCCAGATTACATGAGAGTCAACCCTCTACTGGACTGGACTTATCATGACATCTGGTCTTTCCTCAGGACACTATATGTCCCCTACTGTGTACTCTATGATAAAGGGTACACCTCGGTGGGCAGTATGGAGAACACCCACCGAAACCCTGCCCTCCGGACAGTGGATTGTAGAGGTATGGCCCGCTACAGGCCTGCCCATCAGCTGGAGAATGAGGAAGAGGAACGCAACTCTCGTGCCTAATGATGAGGATGATGTCATGACCACCAACACAAAATTACTTTCTGCCAATTGGTTGCAGAATCCCGGTTCTCTGTGTCTGGTGGAAATACGGTTATAAGGAACTAATTGTAGTTCTTGAACTTTGTAGTTCAGGAACCTTTGGTGGGCAAATGGCTTTAGTGCTTTTTGTTATTTCTCCCAAATCACAAACAGCCCCGGTTCTGTACACACGTACGCACGCACGCACGCACGCACGCACGCACGCACACACGCACGCACGCACGCACGCACGCACGCACGCACGCACGCACGCACACACACACACACACACACACACACATTGATACATCGAATGGCACAATAAACCCCACCCCCTTTGAACAGACCAAACACTGGGTTGATGTGAGCTATGTAATGGCTTTTCTGAGAATTGTGGAAAAAAGAGTGACCTTCAGTAGACATGTATTTAACTGTATTCGAGTTATGTATAGGCCTAGTGGAAAACACAATTGTAACTTGCCCCCAAAACCTTTAACCCTAGAGCTCTTAGACACACAAAAAGCATGCTGTTCGTAGTTTGATGTCAATCTGACAATTTTCTGACGTTTTGTTTGACATACTAACCAGTTGTGACCCGTATAATCTTGACCTGTATCTACTTTCATTTGTCTGTCTGTCTGTCTGTCTGTCTGTCTGTCTGTCTGTCTGTCTGTCTGTCTGTCTGTCTGTCTGTCTGACTGTCTGTCTGTCTGTCTGTGTTCAGATATTTTTTGCAGGATAATAATAAAAAAACCCTCTTATGCTTTGTGTGAGTTTGTCATAGGTTAAGGAAGAACTGATTAAATTGTATAAGCCAAATAGGCCAAAATCACAAAAAGGTGAATAACTTCTATACAAATTCATACAGCACCACAACAATCTTGGAACTTGGCACACCTGATTAACTTAATTAAGTTGAAGTTGACCAAATTCAGTTGGGCCAAATGGTATGGTGGTGAGCATTACAACATTTTGTGAACATTCTGCATTCTGATGGCACTTCTGAACACCTTTTCTAGTTCTAAATGTCTCAACATTGTATGAGGTTTTAAGTCATTATAATAACTCAATATCTTGTCATAACCACTAACGTTTTTGATAAAATAATGATTTGGCTATCACAGTTATCTGAAATTGACGGAACACAAGCCTGTGTTTATGCATATAAAAGGAAACTAGTGTAATGTGTCGATCGTGATCAACTCTCTCTCTCTCTCTCTCTCTCTCTCTCTCTCTCTCTCTCTCTCTCTCTCTCTCTCTCTCTCTAGAACTCCATACATGTATATGCATGGGCATAAAAGGGACACGGGTTCAACGGGAATTGCATAGCCTGGTGGGGCATGGATCTCCAACTTCCATCGTTACCAACTCTACAGCCAGGCACCGGTCTATAGTATATTGTAAGTTAAAGTAGTTATAATGTGCTGTTCCACTGAGCAATGCATTATGACCACTACTTATAATGCATTATATTCCTGGTCTTAAAACTGCATGTGGTCATAGGCTACATGATTATAAATCTTTATAACGAATCAACCCCAGGTTGAGAATGGCTTATCGACAATGATTGTCGATAAGATATTATCCAAATGAAAATTTGAGGTTTATTCTCTTGGAATTTTTATATCCAGCGTTTGGTGTGTGTGCACAAACTTTGTCCTACACAAACATTAAACAGACAATAAATGTATGTAATTAGCTATCAAATCCTATATGTCAGTACTATTGATAGGCAACTTTGGCTTTGAAATGTACTGCACTGTTATTGTATTCGTTGCAGGTATATTGAATGTATTGTAAACACTAGGAACATATCATTAAAGGTCAAAATTGAATATTCTGTATTATACTTGTAAAAGTCGACTTGAACCATGAATCACAAAGTACTGTCCTGATAAAAGCCCTTGAATCATGAATCACATGTCATGAACTGTCCTATTAAAGCCCTTGAATCATTCATCACACATACGTTCTTATTAAATCACCCTTACTGAATAGATTGGACAGTTGAGTACAGCAGAGCAAGATGCTAAATTGGATAAAGCAACAGTACACTGCAACTGAAGTGATCTGAAACTGTAAAACAACAAAATAGACAGGTAGGGGACCTATATCGCAAAAGAGGAGTAATATATTGAGAACTACAGAATTTACCTTGTACCGTTCGTGGTGCTGTCTGTAACATCAGCTCAGTTAGCTAGAGTCCACACCTCACATCTTGTCCTTTTGACTGAGACAGAGCTTGTCCTTGGAACCTCAGTGTCAGAGCCTCAGGATTGGCCACTAAAGTATAGTATCACAGTACACACTCCTCACTCAGGGTCGGGCTTGTATAGCTGTGCATTGAAGAAAGTGGTCAACTTTTACATTTCCTTCCAATAACCTTTCTTTTGAATAATGATATTATGCTTTTGTAGAGTAATTGGAATAATGATCAGGAGTAATTATCAGAGGGATAACTGACCATGGCCTATATTAGTATACTACTAGTATACTATACTAGTATAATACTAGAATACTAGTAGTATACTAGTATACTACCAGTATACTGATACTGATAGTAGTCTAGATTATAACATTGATTCATTTTTTGAGGGGCGCTATAGACCCTCCTATATTCAGCTATTAGTGTAGATCTTCGTCTTACAGAAACCCATTCCCATTGACGATGAATGGAGAATTTACGTCATATGTGTCTGAGCAAATCAGATATTTTTGTCCTACACAAAGATAAAATTCCCATTGACAATGAATGGTGAATTTCACATCATAGTGTCTGAGCAAATAGACATGTTACGTCATGATGATGTATGATGATAAGAGCGCCCCTCACTTCACACGGGTGTGATTTAAAAAAAAAAGAAAGCAGCTATTGAAGCCACTGATAGCCCCATATCTAGTCAACCTGTAGTGTATTCTTACTAAACATACACAATAACTCAACTAAAATGTACAAAAGCCTCTATCCCTCCACCAGTGAGAATAAACAACACAGCAAGTCACACAGACTTTGTCAAAGTTATTATTGTAGAATACTTTGATAGTTTTTTTCTTTCATACAGACAAAAGGTGTTGGACTTATTCCCATTAAATTCTCATAGATTTCCATACAGTTTTAGTCTACAGTATACAGGTGTGTTCTTCCTCATATATATATATATATTTATATATATATATATTTATATATATTTATTTGCTTAAATAACAGGCAGGTAACTCTTTTAATATATATTCAATGGTCTTAAGATTTTTTTTCTTCCTTTTTTCCATTTCAACACAGTTGAAGCCTGATTTATGCTCCGTCTTACGACGGTAGATCTACAAACTCAAAACACCACTCGTTGTGTGCTTGTAGATAGGCTATTTTCTGTGCACAACACTGTCATACGATGAAGTATAATGCAGGCTTAAGCCTGCATTTTCTGTCTGCGGAACAGCACAGCACTGCAATGTGCAAGAAGGGGGCCCATTCCACACAGAATATTTACAACTGTATATGATGGAGACCTTAACACCATCACGTCTTTCTGCCATTACAGCATGGCAGTAATACTTCAGAGCAGATCTACAAGGACAGCCTAATCAGATGCATGTGACCAATGCATTGCACTCTAGCTCTGCATTACCTTCCAGGGTTCCTATTGTCCTTACCGGGTCCCCTCTTGGGTCATGGTTGATCTACTGAGGTACATGTCTGTATATCCTCAATGGTGCTTGAAGAGACAAAGCATCTCTGCACACCTCAGGGGGCTGTTCAGTGGACAGAAAACGCAGTCCTGAGAGTACACTCGGGAGAAATGTGCAACTGTCCCTTTTCCATCAGTGGGAGCACCGGTGGATGAAATCAAGAATTAACATAATAACATAATAATAATAATAATAACAACAATAATAATATACAAGCGCTTCCATTTTGTTGTTCCGCTCTTTACAAAAAGCAATAGAATTAAAAGAAGAAGAAAAAATGTTACAGGAACCAAATAGCTGTAAATTAATGTGCGTATTTGGGGGCGATATGTACAGTAGTGGTGGAGTTGTACAATAATTTATAACTTTCATAGTAAATATATTCTAATATATTATTTTCACGTGTTTTCCCTCCTGTGAATTTGTCTCACAACATCACGAAGAAAAGTGGCAGGATGGAGGGACAGAGAGAGATGTTTGGAACTGGACTGTGGGATTTACACCATTACAGATTACAGGTGTGTGTGTGTGTGTGTGTGTGTGTGTGTGTGTGTGTGTGTGTGTATTGCAGCCAAAATTGTAGAGCTTTGCTAGACGGTGCTGAAATAGACTATAGGTTAGACATGGCCAGAATATGGTGTTTGTTTGCATGTATGTGTTAGTGTGTTGTATGTCTGTGTGAGAGAGCATGACAAGAGATATGGAGATTGAAGCACACAGACTATAGTATCTAGCCTAAATTATATTACACAAGACAGAAAGAGTGACATTAATGATACCAAATGCATGCTTCAAAAAGACCAACACAACTGCCACAGCCAGCCAGTTCATTGGCCGGTCAAGGGTGGTGACCATGATGACTAATGTGATGATGGGGCATTCTAGGAGATGACTAGTGTGATGATGGGGCATTCTAGGAGATGACTAATGTGATGATGGGGCATTCTAGGAGATGACTAGTGTGATGATGGGGCATTCTAGGAGATGAGAGTTCTATACAGGTGAGGGTGTTTCCCAGAGAGCCCAGTGTGTAACTTGAAGTAGCGTTAGAAGGACGGACATGTTCTCTCTTCCTGTTGGCATGTAGACATTTCTACTTTGTACATTACGCATTTCTTATTCTAGGTCCAACTGCACTTGCTGACACAGCAGTCTGTTGCATATTGTTTGCCCCTGCCTTGTCTGGTGTGGTGATAGCAGTAGATCGGGATCATGGCAAGATATGGGAGGTGGAGGTCTGGAGGAGGAGGGTTGGGGGATGGGGAGGGGTCCAGGGCTGTAATTGCATTGTAGTCACACTCAGAGGCAACATAACATAAGCGATTCACCCACACCTAGTGCAACATGGGATACAAGAGGGGCGGGCACTCTCACACTTTAAATCTGGAATGTGATGACATCATTGGAATGTTCTTTTTTTTTTTAAATGTGCCCATGGAATGTTAGGGTAGACAGAAGGCTCTAGAGATGAAGGTGGAATGTAATGTTAGTATGAGTGCTCCACCACGTGTTGTTGTGGGGAATGCATTTAGTGCATATGTTTTGTGTTGGCTTTGTTTGTGTAATGTGTTAGTGTGAGTATTTTTGGAGAGGTACAAGTCATATGATTCCCAGACAGTGAAGCACTGCATTTGGTGATGATGATGTGATGCGGACAGTTTTTGACATAGTATCAAAATGAAGATATGACAAGTGAGCTCTCATTGACATTGGTCAAATTATAGACCTGGTCAGGATGTGCAGTAGGAGCAAAAGTGATATAATCAGACAAGGACCTGATTGTGGGAATGGTGAGTGCTTGTACATCAGTAGTACATTGGTGTCCTAGCATCTTTCACCCAGTATGGAACAGAATGTTTGCATACATTCACAGTTGTGTTTCATGCGCAGATGAGAAGAGGACATTAACAACGGCAGTGGAGCAGAAGCAGGTAGTGAATGTAAGGTTTTAAAGGGCCATCAGATGTGCGTTCTGTGGTTGATGGCATTTAAAGGGTTAATGCTCCCAAAGCATTCTGCTTTAAAACCAACTTAAATACTAATGTCCATACGCTGACGACAAGAGGCCAAACAGTGAGACCTTTTGGGTGGGGATGGGAGAGTGCAAGTTAAAAGTCTTTACTGCATGGAGCAAAACTGTATATTTTATAGGCATATGCCTCAGTCTATGAATCCAGGTCATTTCATGCTCTTTGCCACCATGTCAGAATAGTGTGGGCCCTTGGGAATATGTATGTGGAGGCTTTCACGGGTTGGCCAGTCATGTTTGAGAAGCAATGGTGACCACAAGACTAGCTCTCTGGTCTCTGTCGTCACTGCTCAGACTTTGACACATTATTATACAGACATTCTCTTATGTATTTACGATTAGGTTTAAATGAACAGTATCCATTGTTGCAAGTTCTGTTTTTGCTGTTTTTTGTCATTTTTTCCCCCCAGAAGAGACAAGACAATACACATACAAACAGAGAAAGAGAGAGAAAGAGAGGAAGGAAAGCTAATAAATGAAATAAATACATTCTTTATTTTTTAATAAAATAAATAAAAATGAGCAGATAAAACAAAATCCTGCATGAGGTTGAAAAGAATAAAGAACACATGAACGTAATGAGAAGTAACTGAAGAAGTACAAATAAATAGAAATATGAATGAAACTAACCAACCACTCAACCAAATAAATGAGACTGTGGTTAAAGAAAGCACAAAGCATCACTTGTATCGCAAGCAACATAGTGGTTTCAAAAGCTTTAGAAAATAACTAGAGGAATTGTGATGTGAATGGCGGTGGGTAGGCAGACGAGAACACCATTTGGGAAACAGAATGAGTCTGCCCCCTTTGGCCCCCAATGCCTCTTGGGATGTGTAGTAGAGTTGCAGATTCATCGTGTCCATCCCCGCCTCCCCCCCACATGTGCATGGAGGAGTCTATGTGGTGGGAGGAGTTACAGGAGGGTAAAGGGGGTGGTTGGAGGTATTTGGAGGGGAGGGTCAGGCTTTGGGGCCTGGAGGGTGTCAAATAGAGGGAAACTCTTAATGTTCGCAAGGAGCCTCCAAGAAAAAGTCTTCAATTCAATTGTCCACCCCCTGTCCCTCACTCCTTCCTTGCTTTGAACTCTGATGAAACAGACTTTATACTCCACCCATCCACCCCCACACACCTCTCCCCTGTTGACCACCACTCTCCTCTTTAGTCTCAGTTATAAGGAGGTCTCTACGCAATAGAGGGTGGGGGCCAGGTGAGGGAAAGAGGGCACAGGGTTGGCTAGCCTGTCCCTGTCATGATAATGAAGATGATGAAGATGATGATGATGGTGATGGTAATGGGGCGGGTGGTAGGAGTTGTGGGGGTGGTGATGGTGGTGGTGGAAGGGATGGTAAGGGCTCCGGTCACTCTGACTTGGTACGCCATCATTGCTTCTGTTCATCGCTGAACTGCCGCCACCGCTGCTGTTACTGCTGCTGCTGTTGTTGTTGTTGTTCCTGTTGCACGGGGTCACCGGGAGGCTGTGCTGGCGGTAGGGGCGTGTGGGGCGGGTGCGAGTCGGGGGCGGGTGCTGGGCGGGTGGGGGTGGCGGCTTGCGCAGGGCCGGGTGCAGGTGCTGGTATCTGCTGAGCTCCGATTCGTCGTCCACGTCCGTGTCGTCGATCAGTGGGATGTTGTGGATGAGGTCGTTGATGAGGAACTCTGGGTGGGCCATGAAGTTGTGGATGGAGTTCCTTGACTCGGGCTTCTCCCGGCCCTCGTACAGCGAACTACGGAACGCTTTCACCACTCGCATCTGTGCCAGGAGAGAAAAGGAAAGGACAAAAAAGGGGGTAGGGGAAGAGTGCAAGAAAGAAGATAGTGAGAAGGTGAGAAAGGTAAGAAGACGGTGTGTGTGTGTGTGGGGCGGGGGGGATCAGGGAAACCCCCAGACAGAGAGACAGACAGACATACACGTCCTCCAGCAGACAAAAACAGTCTGACAGGTGGATGCTCAGACCCAGGTGGCAACAATCCATGTTTCCTCTGAAGGTATCTGCACAGTACAATCCTTATAGGTCCATTTGGTTATATTTCATAATATTTGTACACTCTCAAGGCCCTGACTGTCAGATGGTTGTTTTTACTGGCTGTAGTCAATCTGGAGGTGTCAAGTGGGCATGTCAAAACAGTATTTTATAGTTCATAGTTTTATTTTTGAGTGTCGACACGAGGTAGAGACTACCAAAATACAATGTGTGTAATGGCATTGACAAGTTATTTTTTGTTGTTGCAGTGTACAATGTTTGTGTTTTTAAGTGTATTTCTAAACTAAATAGGCAAAGGTCTGCACAGATCAGGGAAAATAATAGATTTGTCTGTGAAACTACACTAGTCCTTTGCATTAGCTCGAGTCGTGACTTCAGCAAACATAAAACATATGGGTGAGGAGAATTGGTACAAAAGTTCCCTGTTCTTTATGACGGTAAACTAGCCGAATATAAAGATAGAGACATTTTGACACCTCACGTTATCCCACCTTTGATGTGAACAAGTGGCCTCACGTGA
>NC_136807.1:21889060-21916560 GCF_951216825.1 Electrona antarctica | reverse complement strand
TTTAGTTTCATTGTCTATTTTCTTTTGCCTCTTTCTTATATTAGGCAATTTTACAATTTGGCCAATGTTTGACCAGTTTTCGCAGTATCGTTTGTTGATTACACGTATGATGTAGTAATGGTCTTTTTTTCTTTTCTTTCTTTTTTGAGGTATTAAAAAGGTCATAAAAGTCCTTGAATTGTCACTTCACTGTCATCTGGGGACCCTTGTTACACAGGTTGAGAGCCACTCAGGTAGATGACTGTAAATAACTCCAGTTCCCCCACCCGCCCCTTCTTCCCTAGCTTTACACTTAATTTTCTCACCCAAAACATCCGATCTACAAGGTCACGAACGTGCTACTGTCACATATTTTTGAGCTTCAAATATCAGCGAGCGGCACGGTCATACCACAAAGTATAATTCAGCCGTTAAAATTATTATATTGAAGCTTCGAAGATAGCCATGCACCAATAGCATAGCAATGATCTCTCCTCAGTTGGCTGCCGTAGCAGTCTGGGCTCCTAAGCTGCTAATGCCTGACAGCATGTCGCAGGTTTGAATCCCGATCCAGACGACCTTTCCTGCGTGTCCATCTCTCTCTCCCCATTTCCTGTCAGTCTACTGTATACTAACTAATAAAGGCAGAAAAAGACCCAATTTTATTTTTTTTAAATGAAAAAAAATAAAAATAAAGAACAAAATAAAGAACAAAATAAAATAATTAATCTTCAAGGGTGAAGTTTTTCTATTTTTGAAAATCAGTTATGTTTGGCGAGGGGCATCTTAACTGCTGCACATAGACGCAGACAGATCATGTTCAGATCATATAGTCACTACTACCAAAGGCCTATTCTGAGCTAGAAAAAAAACAAAAGAAAAAAACAAAGAAAAAAAAAACTGATGTCTGATGCTTCAGCATAAACAGAAAAAATTCGACTTTAACTGACTTCATCTGAATTGAAATGTACATGAAAAAGGTTAGGTGTATGTTCCCTAACGGCTGAACTAATTATTTGTAAATCCTCAATCCTGATTGCCTTACTCAGGCCTGACTTGAAACATGACATGAATGTTAATTGAAGGATCTATTCCGTGCCACATTTAATTCCAAGTTAAATGCTTGTGCTTTGCCAAATTGCCATTACCACTTTCCAAAGCATTCATTTGCTTATTCACCATCAGAAACTGAGTCACAAGACGATCGATGACTTAAGGTCTAAATGAAAACATTTCACACAGTTGAGTAATAGATTCAACAACCAAATCTGTGGACTGTGGGAGTAATAGCAAGAAAGTATGCTTTTCCAAAATCTGCCACCTGGGCAAAGTGAAGTTTCACTGCAATTGGATGCTGTATTCATGATTTGAGGTATTTTGTTTAAAACTGACCACTCCTGCAAACTTTAGATTCCAATCAGGATGGAATATGAATAATCGGACAGATCCGTCTTGATTACCTGATTATATGATACGATTTGCGTGATGTTTGGACTAAATCTATAGGAGTAATAATAATGTGAAAAATGGGAAAGAGGTCTGGCTTCCAGGTAGTTTGTGTGCACAGTTTCACGTTGATCGGACAACAGTCTGTGGACTGTTGTCCACAGACTGACGGACGGACACACACATGGACAGACGGACGGACGGACAGATAGGGGGTCACACCTTTGGCCTGGCACTGGCAGAGACAATAACAAAGAGGTTGGGGGATGCTAACTTGAAACCATTAAACACTTTGTTGATCCCTTCGTCCCTGCCTTATGAGTTCTAGACTGGAGTCGCTAAGACAGAGCTTTACTTGGACTCTGGTGTCTATGAATTCTATGAACAGTGTAGCCTACGTGAAGCCATCGATAGTGTCTGCAGAGGAGGGAAACAACGATAGCATGGTGTCAGCAGTGCCCATGTGAGTCTGTCTGCATCTACTATACACCTACTGATGATAGCATAGTGAGAAGCAGGGGAGGGGTAAGTAAGGAGAAGCAACTCAGGAGACACAGTGAGTATACAGATGAGACAAGTAAATGAAGCTCACACACACACACGCACGCACGCACGCACGCACACACACATACACACATACACACACACACACACAGACGAACATACAAATACAGGTTCACACATACAGGTTCACACATTGGCACACAGACAGAGAACCATGAAACACACAGGGACCAGTCTCATCTGAAACATGAAACACACAGGGACCAGTCTCATCTGAAACATGAAACACACAGGGACCAGTCTCATCTGAAACATGAAACACACAGGGACCAGTCTCATCTGAAACATGAAACACACAGGGACCAGTCTCATCTGAAACATGAAACACACAGGGACCAGTCTCATCTGCGGCTTTCGTCACGTCAGCTTTGCCATGCGCATACAAGCACTCATATACAGACACACGCAGAACTGACATAAAACTAAAATAGTAAAAATGGACGGAAAATTAAGGATGGTTTGACACTGTCCTACTAAGGAAGTGAAAGGATGTAGATGAAAGAAGAATGAGGGAACAAAATAAAAATATATACATATTTAAAGAATAAAAAAGAAGAGAAACGTTACTAAAAGGAATCTTATCAATATGCTATGCCAGAGCCTGTATTTAGATCTGGTCAAATCTAAATACATTCAGAATCTCTACAAAACACCATCTCTACTCAGGATGAACAGATTACAACACAGTTCACACGTCTCTGTTGCCTTCAAGCCAACTGGGAACCTGCAACATCTCCCGAAAACAGAGTACAGAGGAGAAAGTGATAACTGTGATGGAAAGACAGAGAGAGAAGGGAGAAAGAGGGTTTGGAGACATCGGGGAGAGGTGAGAGAGCCAAACTTGTGACATCAGAGCTGTAGAATGCTGTTATGGGAGAGCAAGACAACAATTGACAACAATGGTGGCACCGAACTAAAATGAGAGGCATAGGCAGAAGAATCGCAGAAGGCCAGTGCGACAGAGGGTACTTCATGTGCGACAATCTAAAAAACAGCAGCGTATCACTGGGCTTTTATACTCGAAGGTTTACAGTTAAATGGAGCGTTGCATAAGCCATGTAGAAAGCCATTTGTGTTGTGATGAGTATGCATTCTACAGCACAGTGAAAATCAAATCATATAGGCTGTTATTTTGTTTTGTTTTTTCAAACTTAGGAGATGTTAATTAATTAATTCTATAACATTGCAATAATCACACACATCAATCACAATCAATTTTGTACAACAGTAGCCAACCATAGTAACCATGCTTGACCTCATAAACAGACAGGAAGTTACATATGGTGCAGGAAGGAGGTGTCATTCTTCTCTCTGATCTTTGGGCCGATGTCAACTTTTTGTTGACCATTTCATTTTTGTTATCCACTTCTCAGTGTTCTGTCCCTCTCATTTGAATATTTTTTAAACTTCGTTAACAGGCAGTTTTGGGTATAATTGAAAACTTTTCCACCTCGGGACACCATCACGGCCTCTTAGACAGAAAGAGAATGACAAGTTCTACCCCCCCCCCCTCCCCCCCCCCCCCCCAACACCATTTAACATAGAACAAAACTCCAGGCTGGGAATGGACTGGGACTAGGACCAGACCAGACCAGACCAGACCAGACCAGACCAGACAAGACCAGACCAGTAAAGACCAGTAAAGACCAGGACAGATCCGTCCAGGACTGGGTGCTGTTTGATAAGGAGAGTAGAGAGGAGAGGAGACAACACACGCACACATATACGAGCAGCGAGCCACAACCATAAAGTATTACTGCAGTCCACGTGCCGTGCAGAAGTGTGTGTGTGTGTGTGTGTGTGTGTGTGTGTGTGTGTGTGTGTGTGTGTGTGTGTGTGTGTGTGTGTGTGTGTGCGTGCGTGCGTGCGTGCGTGCGTGCGTGCGTGCGTGCGTGCGTGCGTGCGTGCGTGCGTGCGTGCGTGCGTGCGTGCGTGCGTGCGTGCGTGCGTGCGTGCGTGCGTGCGTGCGTGCGTGCGTGCGTGCGTGCGTGCGTGCCCAGGAGAAGGAAAATGAATGCATGCATGTACAGTATATGTTTTGCGTGTATGTCCTTCATTGTGGTCACTGTCCGTGCGTATGCATCTATGTCAACGGTATTCATGTGTACGGGGGTTCGGCTGACTCACTCCCAGGAGCGGGGCTGGTATTGGCTGTGGCGGTGGAGAGAGCTACATGAGAGGGGGTAGAGAGTGTGTTTACGTCGTGGAGTTGACTGAGCACGGAGGAGCGCCGCCTCACAGCAGCACCCTGAAACGAACCGCTTCGTTTGAACGTGCGTGCTACCTCCATCTGCAGGGCAGAGACAAAACAGCAACACTTAGTGAAGGGGGTTGGAAAAGTAGGTCTGGTGTGTGTGTGTGCCTGTACTGTAGGTGTATGTAACCTATATATTTAATATAGATGTACAGTACATTCAGGGATGTGTGTGTGTGTGTGTGTGTGTGTGTGTGTGCGTGCGTGCGTGCGTGCGTGCGTGCGTGCGTGCGTGCGTAACGTGCCTGTGCGTATGTGCGTGTGCGTATTGCAAATGTATACTTTTAGATGCACCAACAGGGATGTGTGTGCGCGTGCGCGTGCGTGTGTGTGTGTGTGTGTGTGTGTGTGTGCGTTTGTGTGTGTGAGTGTGTGTGTGTGTGTGTTTGTCCACACTCTCAGACAAAGCCCTTCTGATGAAGATTTTTGCAAATGTCCAAAACAAGAAGCACTTTTACTGGCATGTAAAAACAGTGTGAGAATCAAGCAGTCTGGAGCATCTGTATTTATCCTATCTCATAGGCTACACAAACACAGGTGTGTGCTCAAAGACAACCATAGACACTTTCACGCAAGTAGGATTTATTTGTCCCTCTCTTTTCATGAATGTCTAAAATATCAGTTGTTACAGTGGAGTTAGAGACTTGAGACGTTGAGCTGAACAGAACAGTTAGCTGTGTTTGGAGAGAAGTGGAATCATTACGTTTGGCACAAGTCAAAGTCAGTTAAAACAGAAAGAAAGGAGAGAGAGAGACATTCTAGGTTTTGAAAGACAGAGGAATAATTATGCAAATATACAGCTGGTTATGCTTATCTGTCAAACACAAAGAAAGGCACATTATCTAATACAGCTAAAAAGCATGATGACAGATGTGTTGTTATTATTATTATTATTATTTAATTCCAAAAGGCTCTCCCTTTTGCTTCATGTTGGCATCTAAAAAGGCCACGATGTACTGTACTAGACATAGGGCTCCATTTTCGTCACCGCTAAAACCCTTATCCCTAAACTTCTTTGCCTTTTTTTTTTTACTATTTTGCTAAACATTTTTGAATAGTTAAAATGGCCAGTCTACAAGCTCACAATGTGTCAATGTAGATTGGCTAGTTGAACTATTAAAAAATGTTTTTCAAAATAGTAAAAAAAGGCATAGAAGTTTAGGGATAAGGGGTTTAGCGGTGACGAAAATGGAGCCCATAGTCCCAATTGTCCACTGCAATTTGCAGTACTCATTTTTGACGTGTCTATAATTTGCTTGTGTACCACATGGCCATTTGAAGTATGCCACTTCTCATTAACAACCTAATGTTTGCATTTCCATTTCAACAGGAAGAGTGACTGAGTTCTCAGGGTGATCTCTGATAACAGTACCTGGGTCTGGATGCGGTTGAGGCCTCTGAACCAGAGGATCTGTCCACGGCGCAACTCTCGTTCGGCACAGTCAATCTCCTCCTCGTCATCCGCCATATCCTCTTCTTCCTCCCCCCCGGGCTCCAGGCCTAGCCCCGCCTCTTTCAGGCATGGCAATCGTTCAGTCGGCACCGTGGCGATCACCTGTTGGCCGGGTCACACACAGGAATAGTTTTCAGGTGACAGACAATCTCCAACCTAACTGCTAAATTCTGTAACCTTAGCAGAGATACTGAATACAGTCAGATAACTCATGAATAGATTGAACAAAAAATATTGTAGAATGAGAATACAAGTGTGCATATAATATTTTATCTTGGCGTTCGGCTCTGCAACCTTTTCCCCCCATGGTGCAGAGCCCACCGGTGGTGCTGGGGTGGCGCATAACAGCACATAACAACAACCAGGAACCATATGCAGAAGGAAGGCTGGAAGAATGCAGTCTTATAGGTGTGCTTAAATACCCCGCCCAATTGGTCTGTTGATTGCCACATCAGCGTATGTGGGTCTTGCAAACACTGTATACACCCACATAGTAATGCAGCATATTAACCCATCGAGTATATCTGACTGAACTAACTCTGCTTAGCTTAGCTACGTATCATTAGAATAGAATAGAACAATACAATAGCATGCAATCCCCCTATATATAATGGAAAACTTGGCGCACTTTCCACAATCGACAGGCCAAGTCACCGTGTGCTCGCCACGCGGAACACGCATAGACCACTGCACACTGCCTCTGACGTCACTCCTTACACCTCCGCGTTTCTCTGCCGGACCCCATTCAAATCACGCTGTCCGCAATCGACAGGCCTAGTCACCGTCATGCACCCACGTGTGCTCGGCAAGCGGAAGACCCATTTAAAACTGCGACACTGCCTCTGACGTCACTCCTCACACCTCTGCGTTTCTCAACTCTAAGGGAGCCTGCCTGTCTCTTTACGAGCAGCAACCGCTTGTCCGTAGTCAGGTCGCGGGGGCAACAGCTCCACCAGCAAGCTCCACACTTCCCTGTCCAGAGCAACTTTAATAACTTCCTCCTGGGGGATCCCCACACGTTCCAAGTCCAGTGAGTCGATGTGTTCCCTCCATCTGCGCCTTGACAGCCCTGCGGTCTCTCCCTAAACCTGTCTTTCCAAAGTTACATATGACTTGCCTAAACATACAGATACCATGTTACTTAAACTACCGTACAGTACACATACTATTTACCCTGGGTGTCTACGATGTGTAGCCATCCCTTACTACATGTGAAGGGCACAATACTGGGTTTAAAAACACAGCTGAAACATGAAGTGGAGGCTGTCAAATCCCGCAATTTCCTTCTTCCCATTGCGCTGCAACATAACGGTGAAATTCTAGTAGAATACAATACAATAGAATTGTGTGTGAGAGAAAATGTTCCCTTTAGCTTTGCCTGCGGAGAGGAAAAAAGTGTCTGTTTACTGTAAACAGACTATGCTGGATCAGCATGTGCAGTTTGTCTCTACAGCTTGAAGTACAGTACTTACCTGCCCCCAGAGCAGCTCTCCAACTCCCACAAACAGACACCAGAGCCACTGCTCTACATTAAGAGGGGCACAGCTGAAGGGCTTCCCTCCCCACTGCACTATCACGATCTGCAGGAGAAACACAGAAAGAGACATCGTTACTGTTATGCTTGCACCTGTACAACAGCTGTAAAGTAAGACATAACTATAAGCATCTTTAGTGAAGGCTTCTCCTCATTATTGCCAGGACAACTTGCAGTGGACAATACGGCTGCTAAAACCTTGTACACACAAGTTACACAACACACACTGCTACATGCCCCTACCGCCCTCCTACGCACGCACGCACGCACGCACGCACGCACTGAGTGTGCTGCCCATATAAGAAGTTCCTCCCTGTCCCCAGTTAACCCTTCCTCCAATCATGATCGAGTGGGGGCGGGCCTTGGTGCACATCCTGTTGGCCTGTTGCACGTTCCCCCACTGTCTTGTTACCAGGGCGGACCGGGGGGGTTTCCAAATCACTGAATGCTCCTTTAAGTTACATACAGTACAGGTCATTTCAACCCCTTCTGCTCAGACACAAAAAGACATCCAGGACAAGTGCCTTGATTGAATGGTTTAATTTATTGGACAGTTTCATATACTCAAGAAAGAATAGGGACAGTCTTGCTATAACTGTACCATTAAACAGGTCACGCTGATAGCTGACTAGGCCACCAGGACATTTACCACATAATCGCAATGTACCTGTTTCGATTCCAGCTGCTGCGTATCTTCTCCTCTCACCCAAACTCCTGTCTCTCTACACTGTCTGGTATAAATAACAGCAAACATCTGCCTAAAATAAATTAACTTAATGAAAGCCCCTTGCACCATCAAACTAAAGGTCAGGATAACTCAGTATAGTCATTAACCACTTAAGCCTTACTTCATACTTTGATTTATGTATTATTATACATAGACCTTTATTTGTGTTTAGTGCAAATAGTGTGAACATTTCATATGAAGTCAGAAACAGAGAGAGAGTGGCAGTGCTGAAGACACACTTGATATGTCTAATGGCTAAAGGTCAGCGACGCAAAATAGAAGAGAAGAACACAGTCACTGGACCTTGTGACTATCCACATGAGATATTAAAGCAAACTCTAGCAAACTGCTAAAAAGAGTTGGACTCACTGTCTGGCGTGGAACATTACTTGTTAGGGACCAAGAAGTCACGCAAAACTTGCAAACTTGCAAACTTTGAACGTGCATATCTCATGAACCGTTTGACCGTTGGCAATGACACTTTGATACACATATGTGTCTCCTCATGCCGAACAACTTTCGTGTTCTGACTTTTGACCTCTGACCTTTAGATCACCCGCCATTTTGAATTATATGAAAAACAGTTCAAATGTAACTCCTCCCAGAATCTTTGCTCAAAATGCACAAAAACTTCTACACGTGAACTTTGGACCTATACGGACAAATAATCGTAGCACATTTTTTCTAAGTGAAAAAATGAAGTTTTTATGAACCAATAAAAATTGCTGGTTTGTGAAAATTATTCTTCTGCCTCTAATACACACATATGCTTATGTCACTTTACTATGCGAAGCCCATCACGATTGGCCAAATGGTGGCGCTATAGCACTCAATTGATGCAAAACTTGCAAACTTTGAACGTGCATATCTCATGAACCGTTTGACCGTTGGCAATAACACTTTGATACACATATGTGTCTCCTCATGCCGAACAACTTTCGTGTTCTGACTTTTGACCTCTGACCTTTAGATCACCCGCCATTTTGAATTATATGAAAAACAGTTCAAATGTAACTCCTCCCAGAATCTTTGCTCAAAATGCACGAAAACTTCTACACGTGAACTTTGGACAAATAATCGTAGCACATTTTTTCTAAGTGAAAAAATGAAGTTTTTATCAACCAATGAAAATTGCTGTTTAGTGAAACTTCTTCTGCACCTAATACCTATATGAATACTGAATGATGTTACTGTTTAGAATGAGTCAACTGACTGTGTCTGCATAGCTCAGTTGGTAGAGCTCTCGCCGTTGTAAAGACCACTCAGTGTATGCATTGTGTGCTGCAAGATTTGTGATGACTCAACTATAGAAATATTGAAGTAGATTACATTTGACCCATCAGGCACTAGGATATGGCATCACAATAATAGAGATACTAGTAACTGAAATAGTGTAATAAGTCTCATTTTGTAATAGTGTAATAAGTGTGTTTAGTGTAATAGTGTAATAGTAGTGTAATAGTGTAATAAGTGTAATAGTAGTGTAATAGTATAATAGTGTAATAGTGTAATAGTGTAATAAGTGTATTTAGTGTAATAGTGTAATAGTGTAATATAGTAGAGGGTCATGCCAAATAGCACTGAAAGCGTACAAAGAGAAGTTTGTACGCACGCACGCACACACACACACACACACACACACACACACACACACACACACACACACACACACACACACACACACACACACACACACACACACACACACACACACACACACACACACACACACACACACACACACACACACACACACACACACACACACACACACACACACACACACACACACACACACACACACACACACACACACTTTAACTGTGCGTGAAAACACACTGTAGTAATGGAAAGACATGCCCAAAATGAGGACACACCTTCTTGTTACCAAATCACTGAATGGTTTTACAGTTTACTATGTAGTCACAATGTTGTTTTTGTGTTTATTTTTCTTCTTCTTCTTCTTCCGCCAAAAATAGCTGTTCTGACTGAATGGTGCAGTCGGTTTTCGCGAAACGCGGTAATCTGGTAGAGGGCCATGCCAAACGGTGAATATGCGAAGCCCAAGACGATTGGCCAAATGGTGGCGCTATAGCGCTCAATTGAAAATGCTAACTTTGAACGTGCATAGCTCATGAACCGTTTGACCGTTGGCAATGACACTTTGATACCCATATGCGTCTCCTCATGCTGAACAACTTTCGTGTTCTGACTTTTGACCTCTGACCTTTAGATCACCCGCCATTTTGAATTATATGATCAGTACTTCTTCTCCTTCTCCTTCCACCAAAAATAGCTGTTCTGACTGAACCGTGTAGTCGGTTTTCACAAAACTTGTCAACATGATAGAGGACCATGCCAAACGGTGACTATGCGAAGCCCATCATGATTGGCCAAATGGTGGCGCTATAGCACTCAATTGATGCAAAACTTGCAAACTTGCAAACTTTGAACGTGCATATCTCATGAACCGTTTGACCGTTGGCAATGACACTTTGATACACATATGTGTCTCCTCATGCCGAACAACTTTCGTGTTCTGACTTTTGACCTCTGACCTTTAGATCACCCGCCATTTTGAATTATATGAAAAACAGTTCAAATGTCCCAGAATCTTTGCTCAAAATGCACGAAAACTTCTACACGTGAACTTTGGACCTATACGGACAAATAATCGTAGCACATTCTTTCTAAGTGAAAAAATGAAGTTTTTATGAACCAATGAAAATTGCTGTTTTGTGAAAATTATTCTTCTGCCTCTAATACACACATATGCTTATGTCACTTTACTATGCGAAGCCCATCACGATTGGCCAAATGGTGGCGCTATAGCACTCAATTGATGCAAAACTTGCAAACTTGCAAACGTTGAACGTGCATATCTCATGAACCGTTTGACCGTTGGCAATGACACTTTGATACACATATGTGTCTCCTCATGCCGAACAACTTTCGTGTTCTGACTTTTGACCTCTGACCTTTAGATCACCCGCCATTTTGAATTATATGAAAAACAGTTCAAATGTAACTCCTCCCAGAATCTTTGCTCAAAATGCACGAAAACTTCTACACGTGAACTTTGGACCTATACGGACAAATAATCGTAGCATATTTTTGTTAAGTGAAAAAATGAAGTTTTTATGAGCCAATGAAAATTGCGCGCGCACGCACGCACACACACACACACACACACACACACACACACACACACACACACACACACTAAAGTTTGAGTACTTATGCTGAACTAACACTGAATGATTTTCCTGTTAACAATGGAGTAACTGATTGTCTCCGTGTAGCTCAGTCAGTCGAGCTCTTGCCCTTGGACCGCAAGGTTGTGTGTTCAAATCCAGCTACTGGCAACTCAGCTTGTCAGTCTTATTTGTACATATTGTTGAACGCCCTGTGGGCTATATCAGTGAGATCAATAACTTTAAAGACTGGTGTGATAATAGCCACCTTATGTTAAACACCACAAAAACTAAAGAGATGATCTTCAATCCAAATCCATGGTTATGAACGATTGTCTGCCTAACACACACGCATGCAGCCACGCACGCACGCACGCACGCACGCACGCACGCACGCACGCAAATGGACCGCAAGGTTGTGTGTTCAAATCCAGCTACTGGCAACTCAGCTTGTCAGTCTTATTTGTACATATTGTTGAACGCCCTGTGGGCTATATCAGTGAGATCAATAACTTTAAAGACTGGTGTGATAATAGCCACCTTATGTTAAACACCACAAAAACTAAAGAGATGATCTTCAATCCAAATCCATGGTTATGAACGATTGTCTGCCTAACACACACGCATGCAGCCACGCACGCACGCACGCACGCACACACGCACACACGCACACACGCACACACGCACACACACACACACACACACACACATGCTGCCACGCATGCCGCGCACGCGCACACACACACGCATGCAGCCACGCATGCCACGCGCACACACACACACACACACACACACTTTAACTGTGCGTGAAAACACACTGTAGTAATGGAAAGACATGCCCAAAATGAGGACACACCTTCTTGTTACCAAATCACTGAATGGTTTTACAGTTTACAATGTAGTCATTGATTGTCTCTGTGTAGCTCAGTCAGTATAGCTCCCGCCT
The DNA here is from genome assembly GCF_951216825.1 of Electrona antarctica. Classification (NCBI taxonomy): domain Eukaryota; kingdom Metazoa; phylum Chordata; class Actinopteri; order Myctophiformes; family Myctophidae; genus Electrona; species Electrona antarctica. The sequence continues at coordinate 21,904,463 of NC_136807.1, read as the reverse complement.
TCGGTCCACAAGGTTGTGAGTTCAAATCCCGGCACCGACAACTCAGCTCGTCAGTCTCATTTGTGCATGTTGTTCTAATTGCGCATTGTTCTTCTTCTATCTTGGTCCCGCTTTATTGCTGCTTGCAGCTATATTTTATTATTATTATTTCCACACAACATCTCTAAGGTAGATTGACGATGTAGCTCAATGTTGTAAATTAGTGGTATTCCCTTCAATGGGAACTTAAGATATTCAGAAAGTGGGCTTCAAATCCAGCTGATATTCCTTGCCACTTGTGTAAATACACCATATTTGGGCATAGCTACGGTGGAAACTCCTTATATGGACATGCCAGGGCATAGTGACATCAGAGGGATGACATAATCATCTTACCAGACGGCAGTCACACGTAGGCCAGCTAACCTATATAAGTGCTGACCCACACAGTAGGACTGCATTCCTTCCAAGTCATTCATTCAAGGAATTCAGGACAGGATTATTTTACAGGGAGAAACCAATAAACTACTGTGTGAAATGCTTCGTTGGACGGTGCACCTAAAAGGGCTTCCAGAGACACCGTATGATGCTGCTGTAGCAGTGGACCACAAAGTGTACTGCTTTAGAGGAGACTTTATCGAGTCAGAGCGTCGGACTGAAGTGCATGTCTTCAACACAGTGTCTTTATGCTGGATCAAGTTGCCCCCAGAGAGACCTGGAAGAGGACAACGCCCCCTTGAGGTTCACCCCATGAAAACCAGCCGCACAGCTGTGCTGATCGACCCTTCCATCTACATCTGGGGGGGAGTTACTTACATAACTAAGTACAGCAAGGTGCTTTATGCATTTGATGTCGACGACCACAGAATGCTGACACCCAAGGTTTCTGGGACTGTTCCTGAGGGGAGGTGTGGCCACTCAGCCTGTGGCTTTGGGAAGGTCATGTTTATCTATGGAGGATGGCCTGATAGAGACACTAATGACATCTACAAGTTGGACACCACCACAATGGTCTGGACTTTAATTAATACCAGAGGAACTCCTCCACCCGTTTCACTATGTAACTCTGCCACCATCATCGGGACAACAGTGTTTGTATTTGGGGACTGGGGGAACGGGGTCAACTACAACACCATCAGAGTGTTTGACACAGAGACCAACCTTTGGCTGAACACTTCTGCACAGCCTCTTCCAGAAGGACGCTACATTCATTCAGCCTTTTCCTACAATGGAGAGCTGTACATATTATGTGACTCCGATGATATGTGGAAATTCAGTCCAGTGTTGTTCACCTGGAAGAAGGTTGAGTCCAAAGAGAATGTTCCATGTTTAAGAACTTATTACGAAATATGGAATCACATGGTATGGTGTTGCATGGTGGGAGATCGTATCATCCTCTTTGGAGGACAAAGATCATACAACACAGTCAATGATGACCTGTATGTCCTAGACTTGAGTCCTAGTCTGAAGACCTTATGCAAGCTGGCAGTTATTCAGTACGGTCTGGATCAGTCTGAACTCCCACACAACATCAGGTGGGAACTGGCAGCCATGACAACCAACAGCCAATAAACAAGAGGATACAAATAAAAGTAAAAAAAGAGGCTACTAAAAAAGTAAAAAAAGCAGCAATCAACAAGTTGTGTCCACAGATTGTGAGACACATGGACGAAGAGAGCCCTGTGGTTTCTACAGACACATTTTGAAGACACTTAATTTTTTTGCCAAATTCAAATTCCTCTTTGAGGGGCCGCCCTAGTAGCGGTTAGAGCATACGCCTTTCATGCGGAAGGTTGTGGGTTCGAACCCCGCCTGGGGTCGACGTCAGCAAGGGCATGCGGTCGCAACGGGTTCCGAGGCACCCGTTACAGCAGGGGTCGGCAACCTTAGGCATTAGGTGGTATCTGCTGGCCAGATTCTGGGAGAATCTTTTTTTTTTCTTCTCAGTATTAAATTAATTGCAAGTCCCCTTGCATGTGCATGTTGTAAAATAAATTATACCTTCTGCAGTATTCATGCTGAGTTTTATACCTAGGTGCTGTTCACCTATATGCGACGCATTGTGAGCTTGTAGATCGGCTGTTTTCAACGTCATATTCGCAGGACAACGGTGTGTGACTGCATGTGCGACTGCACACATGTTGTTGTGGCTCCGTGTGAGAGAACATTGCAAAAATGGCTAAAGAGGCCAAATTAGATTCCCAAGCATTCCAGCCCACATGGAGAGATGAATATGGATTCGTTCTGCAGCAAGATTGCGCTGTCTGCGTTTTATGTCTTGAGAATGTTGTGTGTGTTTGAAACGAGACACGAAAAATCTTTCAAAGACACGGCAGACATGACAGAGGCAATAAAAAGGGCTTTGTCCACTTACGACAAGCAAACCAACACACTGAAAGCTTTCACCACTGCTAAACACCATGGCACTGAAGCAAGTTATCAAACTGCCCATTGCATCGCAAAACGTGGTAAGCCATTCACCGACGGCGAATACATCAAAGAGGCGTTCCAGTTAAGTGCAGATGCTTTGTTTGATGGCTTGCCAAATAAAGAGACAATCAAGTCCAGAATAAAATAAATTCCCACGTCAGCCAGAACTGTCCAGTGACACATAGAAGAAATGGCAGAAAATGTTAATTCACAGCAAATTGCTGTGTTGAAAGATGCCACTGTATTTAGTGTTGCACTTGAACGCACACTTGCACTTGAACACACACACACACACACACACACTAAAGTTTGAGTACTTATGCTGAACTAACACTGAATGATTTTCCTGTTAACAATGGAGTAACTGATTGTCTCCGTGTAGCTCAGTCAGTCGAGCTCTTGCCCTTGGACCGCAAGGTTGTGTGTTCAAATCCAGCTACTGACAACTCAGCTTGTCAGTCTTATTTGTACATATTGTTGAACGCCCTGTGGGCTATATCAGTGAGATCAATAACTTTAAAGACTGGTGTGATAATAGCCACCTTATGTTAAACACCACAAAAACTTCACGCACGCACGCACTCACACACACATACACACACACACACACACACATACACACACACACACACACACATGCAGCCACGCATGCCACGCATGCGCACACACACACACACACACACACACACACACACACACACACACACACACACACACACACACACACACTTCAACTGTGCGTGAAAATACACTGTAGTAATGGAAAGACATGCCCAAAATGAGGACACACCTTCTTGTTACCAAATCACTGAATGGTTTTACAGTTTACAATGTAGTCATTGATTGTCTCTGTGTAGCTCAGTCAGTATAGCTCCCGCCTTCGGTCCACAAGGTTGTGAGTTCAAATCCCGGCACCGACAACTCAGCTCATCAGTCTCATTTGTGCATGTTGTTCTAATTGCGCATTGTTCTAATTGCGCATTGTTCTTCTTCTATCTTGGTCCCGCTTTATCGCTGCTTGCAGCTATATTTTTGATATTACTTTTACTTCATTGAGGTGGTTTCTTTGACGAACATGCTTTGGAAGTTTGTCGTGCCTGTGCTTGCGGCAATCTGTCCAATATGGATCGTACAAGCTGTAGGGGGCCCTATTGATGTAGATATCCATGATGAGGGGGTTAAAGGACCACTTCACCACTTTTCAACATCTCTTCATATAATTGGTCCTGATAAAACACCACCATTTTTTCCTACTCAGTCTGTGTCTCATAGGAGGGCTTTGGGCAGTTCGGACACCCGTCCACCAGTGACATCATCATTAGGCAGATTTGTTTTTAAACAAGATTTGTTTTAAAATATATTTAGATTTGTATTATCGTGAGAACGATGGCTTCAACTTTTGCATTGCAACTTTTCAGGAAAAGAAAGCCTGCCGTTTCTATTAGCTTGGATTCACCATCGATGATGTCACTGGTGGACGGGTTTCTGAACTGCCCACAGCCTTCCTATGAGACACAGACTGAGTAGGAAAAAATTGTGGCATTTTATCATGAACATTAGTTAGGACCAATTATAGGAAGAGAAGTTGAAAAGTGGTGAAGTGGTCCTTTAAGAACGCCTTTCCAGTATTCTGGTAGATTTGGGGAGTTTGATACTTGTATGATATCAGGCTTTACTAACATAGGATCCATTAAAAAGCTAAAAGCGTTTCAAGTGAAAATCTGTATTTTTTTGTGTGGCGGGTCGTTGACGTTGATTCATATAGGCCTATTGTTTTGCGGTGCAAAAAAAACAAACAGAACCATCTCTCTCTCTCTCCACACCCCCCCCCCCCCCCCAACTAAGGCACATAGTATTTAGCCTTTGAGTATAACTATGGCCCTAAACCTGCACCACCAGTTCTGAATCCATATTTCACCTGCTTCTGCCTTTAGATGCTTCTTGGCACCTCCGTCGGCCAGAAGTACATCATCACTGTGGAAATGGAAAGGACCGGCTGCAGGAGAGGCTTCTCTGAGAATGTCTGTCTTGGCGACATGTCAATGTTGAAATCTATGTGTATATTTATGTAGCCATCATGTCAATGTTGAAATCTATGTGTATATTTATGTAGCCATCATGTCAATGTTGAAATCTATGTGTATATTTATGTAGCCATCATGTCAATGTTGAAATCTATGTGTATATTTATGTAGCCATCATGTCAATGTTGAAATCTATGTGTATATTTATGTAGCCATCATGTCAATGTTGAAATCTATGTGTATGTAGCCATCATGTCAATGGTGAAATCTATGTGTATATTTATGTAGCCATCATGTCAATGTTGAAATCTATGTGTATATTTATGTAGCCATCATGTCAATGTTGAAATCTATGTGTATATTTATGTAGCCATCATGTCAATGTTGAAATCTATGTGTATATTTATGTAGCCATCATGTCAATGTTGAAATCTATGTGTATATTTATGTAGCCATCATGTCAATGGTGAAATCTATGTGTATATTTATGTAGCCATTTGTTCCAAAGCTCCTTTTATAATGTTAAATATAATAGTGAAGGAACTCTCACATAGACAATAATAATATGGCTAATAAATAATAATAATAATAATTTAGATTTTTATTTTGTTAAGTTTAGGCAACACGTTACAGATAAATGTGCCGTATTTTTGGTCTGTGAGCTTTTCTTTTTCTCTCTATACTTTTACAATTTCCATTTCCAGCATCTATCCTACTTTTCCTCCCACAGCATTACGTGTGCAAATTTACTGTGTGGACCTGGATAATGTTGGGGGACGGGCCGGCCAGTTCATCTGAGGACTGCAAGGTGCTAAACAATCTTTGCTAGCTTTTGTGTCTTAAAAAGGAAGTGAATCTTGTGTCAGTGTCAAGACAGTTGACTGCAGCATATTGAATTGAATGACCGCTCTCAAAGGGCACCTACGGATGGCTGCAATTCGAAACTGGCCCCTGTAAAATCTGAATCCCCCCCCCCCTTTTCCCTCACTGTATATGTTTATTTTCCCTTTTTACCTCCATTATGATGAATTCCTGTTCTGTTCTTTGTCTATATAGAAGTGTCTATTTGTACGTCTCTAAATGTTTTGATGAATTGAACATGGTGGACCCTCTTGTAAACAAGTGTAATGCTTAATTGGGTCGTCCACTCACAGTTAACAGCCTTTGTATTGAGTTCGTGCTTGAAATGTACTGTAATTCTGCAAACTGTTAATAAATATTTCAATAAATCAATCAATCAATCAATGCCATGAAAGTTGTACGATTTGTCACACACGTTACCGCAGTGAAATTTGTTCTCTGCATTTGACCCATCTCTTGGAGCGGTGAGCCGCAGCCATGGAGCGGTGAGCTGCAGCCGTGCCGCGCTCGGGAATCATTTGATTAGTAGATTTGACCCCCCAATCCAACCCTTTGATGCTGAGTGTCAAGCAGGGAGGCATTGGGTCCCATTTTTACAGTCTTTGGTATGACCTCCCAGTTTCAGGGCGGACACTCTAACCACAAGGCCACTGAGCTGGTTCAGCAATGTTACCTACCTGGCCTGTTTGAATGCCACCTGAAGACTTGTTACAGTGCATGTGCCTTTCTACTTCCCTCCCAACTGTCTCATAGTTTACAAAAATGCTAATAGAAATGGAGAGATAGTCGTAAAGAAATAATTGTATGTCAAAATTGAAAGACCCGAGAGAGAGAGAGAGAGAGAGAGAGAGAGAGAGTACCAATTTGCGTGATATTTGGACAAAATCTGTAGGAGTTAGGGCATTAAGCAACTAGTCGACTAGTTTACTAGTCGACTAAATCCAGTCGAGTAAATCCACTAGTCGACCTTGTTGGTACTAGTTGACTAGTTTTTTCTCCCGATTTTGTAGGCCTCAAGATCAGGTAGATTATAGTTATAGTCACCATGTACACAGTTTTTCAATGTACAAATATTTATTTCCCAATATTTATTTTTTACATAATAGGTAGTTAAACAACTAGTCGACTAGTCAACTAGTAAACTAGGCAACTAGTCAACTAGTAAAAATGACTAGAAGTGAATGCCCTAGTAGGAGTACTGTCAAAAAATGTGTTTTGTAAAAATCGCCTCCTGGTGGCGCTATAACAGGCCCATGTGAGCAACTTGGGGCAGAGGTTCAGCTCTGGCATCCAGAGCGTGTATGTGCAGAGTTTGGCAATCAAGCCAACGGTGCCAGAGATTAGCTGTTCACAGACGGACGGACACACACACGGACGGATGGACGGAGTGCAAAACATACTGTACTCTCCCCATGCCTTCGGCCTGGTGGAGACAATAAGTGCTTCTGGATTGGTCAACTATGAGGAGTGGGAAAAGATCGGCCAGGTTTCCCAAACGCATATGGTGTAAGACTTGCTTGTGCTGCACATGCTCAGATGCTCCTCTAGGCCGCACACAGAAGCCTGTGAACATAGACATTTTGTGCATAGATGTGCCACGCAATGGTAGGCCTCAGGCCTACCATACCTATATATATATATATATATATATATATATATATATATATATATATATATATTTTTTTTTAAGAGTCGTGCCAGGATGAAAATGTTCAAGAGCTATATTTCCACTGTAGTGTACTGTATACAACATGGTCAACAGTTTCCGCAGGACACTCTATACTCTGTTGTAGGGGGACAACATTTTGAATGCGATCATTTACATCAGGAAATAAACAAGGCTTATCAGAGTGACAGTGTCACCACAACATAAATACAGCACAGTCATAAATCTCTACACAATGTATCACATATTGTAATTCTACCCTTCTCTTTCTCTCTCTGTCTCTCTCTCTCCTTTCCTCTCAGTCCGTCTCACTTCACCTCTTGTGCCATTCATTCTCTCTCTCATTCCCTTCTTTTTTACTCGTCCTCTGCATGGCAAAGGTCTCTGGTGCCATGGGAACAGGCTGAGGCTGGAGCTAATCACAGATTAACTAAAAGGACAACCACAGACTTCTTTCCTTTCTCTGCAAATGAAGATTCCAACAACTCCACTCCACGCACACACAGACAAACCACTCCCACAGTGTGACTTACCTGAATAAGGAAGGTCCCTAGGACAATGGAGCAGAAGATAGGGTTGCGGAAAATACCATCGAAGACATTGCGCTCGCCGTGTATCTTGCGCGCGTTGATCTCGTTGAAGAGCTGCATGAGCACGAAGGTGTTGAATATGATGGTGTAGTGCTCGGACGGCGGGGAGTGGAGCGGTGCGTAGCGGCCGCAGTCGATGTTGAAGATGTGCTCGCCTGGCAGGGAGAGGAGTGGAGGGACTTGGACATGGTCTTTCATTAGTGGTAGTGGAAGGGGATTGGGACGTACTGTAACTGGTGTGTGTGTGTGTGTGTGTGTGTGTGTGTGTGTGTGTGTGTGTGTGTGTGTGTGTGTGTGTGTGTGTGTGTGTGTGTGTGTGTGCGTGCGTGCGTGTGTGTGTGTGCGTGTGTTGCGGTAACATGCGTGCGTTTTTTGTGTCTGCGTCTGTTTGTGTGTACAGTACCTACGAACAGCAGGGTAAAGATGATGACCAGTTGGTACACCCCATGGCCCAGGATGTTCTTCATCATGGTCAGGGAGATGAGGGGGTTGTTGCGGCCATACGGCTTCCTCATCAGCAGGGCCTCAGTGGGGGGCTCGGTGGCCAGGGCCAGAGATGCAAACGTGTCCATGATCAGATTGACCCACAGCATTTGTACTGCCTTCAGAGGAGAATCCTGGAGAGGGATAAAGAAGGAGGCAGGGAAAGGGGGGGGTGGGGGGGGGCAACATTGCGATGGTTTAGGTTATTGATATTTACGGGTGCTACTGGAACATCTTCTACTGTATGCCAGGCACTCCGTCACTATGCCAATTGCTCAGTCTCCAGTCCACCTGAAATCCACGTAGTCAATGCAATCCCCACGTTGAGCGGCAGTGTACCTGAGTGATGCACGCCCCAGTGATGTACCTGAGTGATGCACGCCCCAGTGATGTACCTGAGTGATGTACGCCCCAGTGAGCGGCAGTGTACCTGAGTGATGCACGCCCCAGTGATGTACCTGAGTGATGTACGCCCCAGTGAGCGGCAGTGTACCTGAGTGATGTACGCCCCAGTGATGTACCTGAGTGATGTACGCCCCAGTGATGTACCTGAGTGATGTACGCCCCAGTGATGTACCTGAGTGATGTACGCCCCAGTGATGTACCTGAGTGATGCACGCCCCAGTGATGTACCTGAGTGATGCACGCCCCAGTGATGTACCTGAGTGATGCACGCCCCAGTGATGTACCTGAGTGATGCACGCCCCAGTGAAGGCCACGATAACGGCCACCACGTTGACGGTCAGCTGAAACTGGAGAAACTTGGAGATGCTGTCGTAGACGTTGCGTCCCCACATCACTGCTTTGACAATGCTGCTGAAGTTGTCATCGGTCAAGATGATGTCTGACGCTTCCTTGGCCACGTCTGTCCCTGCAATACCCTGAGAGACAGAGGTCGGGTTTAAACATGTAGGGAGAATGTAACCGAGAGGAAAGATGTGTTGATTGCAGTTGATAGCAGTGGTTCTCAAACATTGTCGAGGACCCACCATTGATATGCATTTGGCCACGGACCCCCACCTGAAAAGATTCTGTGCCAGGGACCTCCATAAGAGATTTTTATTTTTTGCTAAGAATTTAAAACTTATTCCACCTTTTTCAAGCTTTTCCCAGATGTTTTGAATCTATGTTGTTTCGGATCTTGTTTCGGATCTCACAACTCGTTATGTGAGGCATTGTGGGCTTGTAGATTTGCTATTTAGAATAGAAGAAGTCTAACATATGGTTAAAGTGGTTAAACTGATTTTATATGAACTAATTTAACTAGTTACCCCTGGACCCCCCTCAAGAACTCGTGGGGGTGCGGCACCCCCTCTTTGAGAACCACTGTAATGAAGTAGATGCAGGATAAAGGTTCATGCAGCAAAAAACTAGGATAACAAAGCAATGCTTCAACCCGACATGGCCTTCATGGACATCCTATTTGGTTGAAACATTGTTTCTCTTTAGTAAGACCTTCTTTTTTTTTTTACATTTAAAAACAAGAAGTTACCATGGCAAAGCCCACATCGGCCTTTTTCAGTGCTGGCCCATCATTGGTTCCGTCCCCTGTTACCGCGACGACCTGCCTCTGCTCTAAGACGGTGCTGTCAATGATACCTGAACAAAATTGAGGAAATCAGGTATAACTGTGTGTGTGTGTGTGTGTGTGTGTGTGTGTGTGTGTGTGTGTGTGTGTGTGTGCGTGCGTGTGCGTGTGCGTGTGCGTGTGTGTATGTGTGTGCTTGTGTGTGGGTGAGTATGAGAACGTGTCTGTATGTACAGTATGTACACTGTACAGTATGTGTATCAAAGGTTTGAGTACATGAGGATACAGTATAAACACAGGTATATCGTCGGATGAATGATTCACTCATGCTCACGATCATGACTCTGGCGTTTTGGCTCATGGGCTACTGGGATTTTCACTGCCATCGATTCATAATTAGAGCCCTGCTAAGGCAACTTGCTATAAATGCTTTTCACTGTGTGAATAGGTTGTATATTCCTCATTTTACTCAATGTAGATTTATGGTCCATATTTATGATGCTGTACAGATATATAGTCCATATATACCACTTAGGCTAAATAATGTGAATTTCTTATCGGATAAATAATAATAATAATAATAAAACTTTATTTGTATAGCACCTTTCATGACATGAAATGCAGCTCAAAGTGCTTTACAGAGCAATGGAGAAAAAAAAGAAAGAAAAGCAAGGCATAAACATTAAAAAAAACAAGAGCAGTAATGCAATACAGTGAGGACATGAATAACAAAAAATTAAAAGATCAATTAAAAGCAAGAGTGTAGAAGTGAGTCTTGAGCTGCGCTTTAAAAATGTCTACAGAGGCTGCCTGTCGAAGGTACAGTGGGAGTTTGTTCCACGCCGTCGGCCCGTAAAGATTATATTTTGCTCATTATCCACCATGGACTGACCCTACAGTACAGTTTATTGCCCATAGTCCTGGGGATAGATTGTTCATGTACACTAACTACATTTACATTTATGCCTGTTAATCGCTCATAACATCCTCTGTGGTCCCAGTGCAAAGGGCCAAGCAAGATCTCATTTGGTTTTTGGTACTTTATTACTAATCCCAGACAGTACATTACTACCTGTTTAATCGTATCTGTTTTCATATATTTGTTCAATTCTTGAAGCTTTGATCTCTTTTTTCGGTATTTGTTAGTTATTTGTTAGTTTCATACTATAGTACTGCTATGAAGAATTAATTTCAATAAAGCTATCTCTATCTATGTGCGCTTCTCTTTGGAAATAGCAAAACCTGCAGCTCACCTTTGACCAGTGTGTGTTTGTCAGTTGGCGAGGAGCGAGCCAGCACACGGAGTCTGGGCCAGATCTTGTCAATTCGTTCCTGTTCAATCTGTCAGTTAGATGGAGAGGGAGGGGTTTAGTGTGTGACAGTGGTAAATAATGATCATCATCAGAGACCTACAGTAGATCGCCCTCTGTGATTTCAGCTGATGTCACAATACAGTACGGACTAAATGCTTATCAAGAAAAGACAATCTCCTGTGCAGACAGAAGCAAAATGGAGTATACTCTTGATTAGAGTATGAACTTGAATGCATAGGGGAATGCTGTGTCATGGCACCAAATAACTAATGTGACAACGACCCTGGACACAAATTATTTAGAGCGCATTATGCACCACGTAAAGTACCATGTGCGTATATGCATACGCTGATGAAATGGCCACAGATTGAATATTTTATATGGATAATTGGATATTATTTTCATTTATGAAAATAAAAACTGTGGTCCGGCATTTTTTGTTTCAAGGACAGATCTGTAATGTAGCTTTGAGAGAATGTGATTGAATTGGTGAGTTCTTATTTGGAAGCCTTGCTTGGATATTAGTCGGGATCGGGATTCGAACCAGGATATGCGTCCGGGCAAAAGACCATGTTTTTGCGGCATTGCAGAAGGCTGAGCCATCTACAAACAGGACTGCATGTATACAGTATTTACAGTACAGTATGTATGACCCCAGGAAAATAGACAAATTACAGTTGTTTTTGTTTTTAACAGGTTAGCAGAGGAATGGGAAACGGAGCAGAGGGGGAATGTCTTCAGGCAGAATCAAACCGAGGACGTTGCAATTGCGTCGTCGACGCACTGTCCGATCAGCAATTTTGTAGCGCCACAAATTCAAACTCATTTCCTTTACAAATAACCTTCCTGATGGAAGTGACTTTGACTCTGTGCACAATGCACATCCCACTCACCTCTCCTTTCTCATTCCTGATTCGTCGGTTGAATTCTTTGCCTTCTATGCAGATAAAGTCGTCCCCAGGTTGAAGGATGCCACATTTGGCAGCTATGGCCCTGGCTGTGTTGATGTTGTCACCAGTCACCATGCGCACAGTGATGCCTGCTTGCTGGCATTTAAGAATGGCATCAGGCACCTTAGAGAGAGAATGTTGCTTTAACAAAACTCACTGATATTCTAGAATCACTGATATTCCGCACACACACACACACACACACACACACACACACACACACACACACACACACACACACACACACACACACACACACACACACACACACACACACACACACACACACACACACACACACACACACACACACACACACACACACACACACACACACACACACACACACACACACACACACACACACACACGCTTCCACCATACACTACCTCAGGTCGTACAGGGTCCTCTATCCCCACCACAGTGAGACAGGTCAGCTCGGTCAGTATGCCTGCCTCATTCTCCCAGTCTGGCTCCGGACTACCCGACAGCTCACGGTATGCAACGCAGATGGTCCTCAAGCCCTCGCATGCCATTGGCTCAATCACCTGCCAATCAATCAATAAAAGTTGTTCAGGAAGCAGTTTACCACCCTGTGAGCCGTGAGGCATAATTCAGTTACTGTATTTAAGCCTACTTGTATCTTACTTTGCTGTGTATAAAGAGTGCAGAAGCTAGAGAAAGCAAAACGTTATCCTAGCAGCTCACCTGTTTGACCATGTCGTCTCTGTCGCGTGGGCGGAAAGTGCGAGCCTCACCATTGTTATCCAGTATGTAGGAACACCTGGAGAGAGATTACAATTAATTTCAATGTATAATTTAGACATCTTATCCAAGGAGATTTACAGTGTGAAATCTGAGTAAATTGCATGAACCCTAGTCAACAAAGAAAAACTATTTGTAAGAAATCCTGTATCTTAGATACTGTACAGGATCAATCCTAGCATTTTGTCTACAAACTACTGTTTAACATTATTAGAATTTGTGGTCAAGCAAACAGTATGTTTTCTATACTGTAAATAACATATCTGACCAATTAACCAACATACCATACTATATCCATAGTAGTAATAACATATCTGACCAAATAACATATCTGACCAATTAACCAACATACCATACTATATCCATAGTAGTAATAATCTATAAAAAATAGCCATCAAGGAGGATATAAGGAAAAGGTTCCATTGAGTAATTTGCATTACTGTCTGTTATCTGGATAATGTCTTATAATAAAATTGTAATATTCCCTGCTTGTTTAAACTACAAGCCACCTTTTAACCTTTTACAGATCTACTGCGAACTTCCCTTCCTTCTTCTCTGACTTATGTCAATACCCTACCACACGTGGTAGCAACATGCTGATGGCCAATGTAAACGCCACCCATCCCTCTCCATAGCACTCACTTCTTGAGCAGGATCTCAGAAGCTCCTTTGCTGTAGAGACGGAAGGAGCCATCAGGCAGCTTGATCACCGTACTCATGTTCTTACGCGTTGAGTTGAATGTATACACCTAAGAGAGAGAGAGAGAGAGAGAGAGAGAGAGAGAGAGAGAGTCAGAGAGACAGAGAGAGAATTATGTTAAAACAGATCCAGCAGTATCTTGCAGAAAACAACATTAACTTAGATCTACGGCATGCAGACAAAGCAGGTTACTCTGCAGAAGCAGTGCACTGACATGCTGATGAGTGGTTCAAACAGATTGACAGGAAGTCAGTTGTCGGGGGGGGTGCTCTTCAGCACAGCCTTTGATATAATAGACAGATCATGAGATACTGTACTACTCATAGGCTATTTAGTGAACATGCAACAATGTGTTATGTTCAATGGCTCCGTTTCAAACATTGAGACACTTCAGTGTGGAATTCCTCAGGGAAACTGCCTTGGCCCCCTCTATATTCTATTTTTGTAAATGATATGCCATATTGTGAATTAAAAAAATGCAGGAATGGGATTTATGCAGATGACACGACTATGTCTGTAGCGTCAGAGAGCATTGAACACATTAATAAGGTGCTTCAACTAGAGATACAGCTGGTTTCCTAATGGATCATGGAAAAGAAACTGAAGTTGAATGTCTTACAAACTAAACGCATGGAAATAGGCCCTAAATATGCTCTCAGGATAGATCAGAAATTAAGCATTTATTTTCAGGGTGCTACTATTGAGCAGGTTAAAGAAGTCAAACTGCTGTGAGTCACTTGATGAAACACTGGTATGGTCCACTCAGTGGTCAGAATGAGTAATGGCATATACAGTTGGGTGCCACCGATATTGTCCCTTATCATTTGACCCATTTAGGCCTGACCTCAAAATTTAAAAAAATCCTTCTAAATCCTCCAGTTTTCTGAAATAAATATTTTCACGATTTTTCAAAAATAGCAGACCTACAAGCTCGTAGCGCGCCACCGATCTGCTATTTTTCAATAGCTAAATTATAACAATGTTTAAAACACCAAAAGGGGTTCCCGCCCAAAATGGGTTAACTGTCCTTTTGTGCAGATCACGCAAACCTCAGCAAAAAGAAAAGGACAATATCGATGGCCTCCAACTGTATGCCATTAGAAGGAGAGCTCATCTGCTAACGAACACAACAATTAGACTAGTCATACAATCTCTAGTTCTGTCAAATCTGGACTGCTGTCCTGTTATCTGGTCTAATGCATCAAAGCAAGAACTTGGTAGACTTCAGAAGTTCAGGTTGCTCAGAACAGTGAGGCAATACTAGCACTTCACTGCTCTATCAGGACTGGAGTAGTGTGGATGCTATGCATGCCATTTGCTCACACCAAACTGTTTTGCTACAATGTGTGGAACTTTAATTTGGGACGTCTCTAAGGTGAACAGTGAACACATTGACAATTAGAAACCCTTTATTTTCTTTGTATGGAAACCTGCACAATTTACAGTATATTGCATGTTTTCTATTATATTCATTGTGAAGCAAGTTGAGCATCTATGAAATGTGCTAAGTGACAGACAAGTGATTACTTTGAAGGATGTCTGTGAATAGTTCCCTAATCCCTACCTTGTAGAGGCTCTCCTCAGGGACCTGCTCTCTGACTGGAGCGTAGTCCTGCTGCAAGTCCAACACAAAGCCCAGAAGACCGCACTCTGTCTTGTTGCCCACCTGCTTCGGCAGACCCCCTTCCGCATCAGGTGGCTGAGAGAGAGAGAGAGAGAGAGAGAGAGAGAGAGAGAGAGAGAGAGAGAGAGAGAGAGAGAGAGAGAGAGAGAGAGAGAGAGAGAGAGAGAGAGAGAGAGAGAGAGAGAGAGAGAGAGAGAGAGAGAGAGAAAAGAGAGAGAGAGAGAGAGACAGAGGACAAAGAGTGAAGAATAAGATTTAATGCACCTCTACATCAATACATTTATGTCTGTATAACTGTCGTGCGTGCGTGCGTGCGTGCGTGCGTGCGTGCAAGCGTGTGTGCGTGCGTGCGTAGGTAATTATAATGCCTCTCTCTACTTCCCCTGATGGCAGCAGCAGTTAAGATTGCACTATTCAACATCCCACACTACATACACCACCATGTGTGGTATGTTTTAGTTGTTTAGTTCATAAATAAATTATTACTTTG